>NC_079198.1:122820649-123003149 GCF_029499605.1 Hyla sarda | reverse complement strand
TAGATAGGGAGGTGAGCATACATGGAGGGCAGCTCACAGGCTGTAGATAGGGAGGAGAGCATACATGGAGGGCAGATCACACAGGCTGTAGATAGGGAGGAGAACATACATGGAGGGAAGCTCACACAGGCTGTAGATAGGGAGCAAAGCATACATGGAGGGCAGCACACACAGGCTGTAGATAGGGAGAAAAGCATACATGGAGGGCAGCTCACACAAGTTGTAGATTGGGAGAAGACCATGCATGCTCACACAGGCTGTAGATAACGAGGAGAGCATACATGGAGAGTTGCTCACACAGGCTGTAGATAGCGAGGAGAACATACATGGAGGGCAGTACACAAAGCTGTAGATAGGGAGAAGAGCATACATGGAGGGCAGCACATACAGACTGTAGATAGTGAGGAGAGCATACATGGAGGGGAACTCACACAGGCTGTACATAGCGAGGAGAGCATACATGGAGAGCTGCTCACACAGGCTATAGATAGCAGGGAAAGCATACATGGAGGGCAGCTCGCACAGGCTGTAGATAGGGAGGTGAGCATACATGGAGGGCAGCTCGCACAGGCTGTAGATAGGGAGGTGAGCATACATGGAGGGCAGCTCACAGGCTGTAGATAGGGAGGAGAGCATACATGGTGGGCAGATCACACAGGCTGTAGATAGGGAGGAAAACATACATGGAGGGAAGCTCTCACAGGCTGTAGATAGGGAGGAGAGCATACATGGAGGGCAGCTCACACAGGCATACATGGAGGGCTGGTCACACAGGCTGTAGATAGCGAGGAGAGCATACATGGAGGGCAGCTCGCACAGGCTGTAGATAGGGAGGAGAACATACATGGAGGGCAGTACAAACAAGCTGTAGATAGGGAGAAGAGCATACATGGAGGGCAGCACACACAGACTGTAGATAGGGAGGAGCCCACGCATGCTCAAACAGGCATACATCCTCACACAGACTATAGCTAGGCAGGGGAGAATACATGGAGGGCAGCTTACATAGGCTGCCGATAGGGAGGAAAGCATACATGGTTTGCGGCTCAAGGTATGGAAACCAGCTCCCTATCAGTAAATAGAGCAGGAATGAGGGACAAAAGATTGGAAGGAAAGCAGAATGCAGGGACGAATCACTTGGGCTGTGTACAAGGTACAGATTTAGAAAGAAAGCAGAGCTCCCACAGCAAACCGCACAAGAGAAGCATCTAAACCTGGGGGAGGGGGGGGGGGGTGCTGAGTATAGTAGCAATAATTAAAATTACATATTCAAACATAGTACAACATTTTTAAGTTGGTGTTTTTACTAAAAATAATGTTTTCCTATAGCCTTTAAGACTAATGTATGAAAAGGTCTAGTCTAAATCGTCCAATTGTATTTATCACCTCAAGAATTTCTGGTTTCGTTCTGTATTCTAGGACATCTGCTTTTTTACATTATTCTGTAGTTTTGTGCCGGAAACAAATGTTGAAGTGTCAGATTTCTCGATTATTGGTTGACGGATAAAAAGAATCTCTCTGTATGCAGAGTGGATATTTAGAGTAGTAAAGTCATAGACACGAACCAGAAGAGGCTGGGGATGATCAAACGCTCTACCATATGGTATAAGCGAGGCTGTGTATAATAGCTGAAGTACGTGCCCGCGTTCACATAGTGGATTTGTTTGCTAGCTTCAGCGGATTTGTCTTATTAAATTATACCATTCTTTGATCTAAGAAGATTTTCCGGCACAGAAAAGTCAGGGAAAGGGCTGATTTTCTTTAGATTTAAATCATGTTAAGTTGTGTAGGGAATAAATCTCTGGACACTTTATTCTTTTTTTGCAGAGAAAGTTAGAAAGCTCAAAAATGCTAAGGCGCCAGAAGTCTTCTTACTTTACAATTTGTATTACTAGAAACTCCTCAGTGTGTACTCGTACTGAGTGTTCATCTTCATATCTGTTAGGGTTTCCCAACCAGTGTGCCTCCAGCTGTTGCTAAACTACAACTCCCAGCATGCCCGGATAGTCTTCGGCTGTCCGGGCATGCTGGGAGTTGTAGTTTTGCAACAGCTGGAAGTGCACTAATTGGGAAACACTGATATAGGTGGAGACATGTACACTGAAGTCAATCAGCAGAGTAGCAGATGTCTGTTTGGCGCAGCTGTCAGATTATAAGTGCCTTTAATGGGACTGCAGATAAACCTACTTATTCTAAAGTTTTTTTGCCCAGGAAATAATGTGTATATTTCTTACATAATAAAAAAAAAATTAAATCAACTGGTGCCAGAAGGTTGTAAATTACTTCTATATAAAAATTTTAATCCTTCCATTACTTATCAGCTGCTGTATGCTCCACAGGAAGTTCTTTTCTTTTTGAATTTCTTTTCAGTCTGACCACAGTGCTCTCTGCTGACACTCTTTTTTTATTATAAAAGTACAAAACTTATACAAAAACACAAAACAAGCTTAACCAGCTATAACATAAATAAGAAATACACTGGTCCAAAGAACAAAAACAAAACCCTGCCTAACCGGCCAGCCCAGCTTTACAAAAACCTAAAATATGCCAACCCACCTAACCGAACCACACTCACACGCATACCAAAAATGAACATAAAAATAGCGCTTGGCTATTAATAAAATTTTGCACTACCTGGCTACAACTCAAAACCATCCATATTCGGGAAACACAAAATAAAAAAATAAAAAAAAAATAAATAAAAAAAATAAAAAAAAAATAAAAAAAAAATAAAAGCACAACTTGGCTTAGCAAAATATAAACATAAAATTTAGCACTACCTGGCTACAAAAAAAAAAAAAAAAAAATTACAAAATTTTTTTATAAAATAAACAGCGTAACAACATGATAAAATCAAGTAAACCACGTAACATAATAACTGGTCCGACTGCCATGACTACTGTAATGCTGTAATATAGAAACAAAATGAAAACAATATATAAACAATATACATACAAATCACATGAACATAAAAATATAGTATTTAACTAAAAATAAATATAGATACACTAAAGAAAACCTACAAAAACAATAGAAAACCCTACCAAAATCCCTACACTAAAACTGTACCCACTCCCACACCACCCCTCCTGCACATGGGTCAGAGTCCATAACGTTCGTACACAAAGTCCTGTCCCTAACTGACCCATGTCAGGTCCCCAAAAGAAAAGCAAAACACCACCACCCACAAATACCCTCCCCACCTAGCACTCCTCCCAACCAACTTACACACAAACTTATACACACTAACATATACACACTAAACCAAAGCTACCTTAGGCCCAAGTTTGGTCGCCTGTAAGCCCTTCATACCATATCAACTTAAAACAAAACAAAAAGCTAGCGTGTGCATGCATTAGCCCACCACCAGGAAGAAGGATGGCAGACTTGATACATCAAAATAATTTTAAACTCTTTCCCTAACTCCCCCCTACAATTTTCCCTAATTCTATCCCTCCATTAAAACTGACCCTGCTCTCACCCTATCACTATCCCTATAACACTGCCCCTAACCAAAATAAAGGTACTCTACCTAAAAAGGTCTAGTACCTAGGGCACATCAAAAGAAAAACCTCTCCACAGGAGAGAAGCCCTACTGGTACCAAGACTGCCATACTCCAAAGACCTGATCTTCCCGAGGTCACCGGTGATATTCCTACAGACCTCCACCTCGGAGAGGATTTTCTGTTGGGTCGACACTAAACACCGTGCGTTCCACGTGTAGTACCTAACCACTAAACTAACTAAGAATAAAGTGCCCCGATCTCGGCCACCCAGGTTCCTGAATGCCCCATAAGCCCACTCCGGATAGGTTAGGCCGGCAAGTTGACTCCAGCCAATGGAAGCGCCCACCCTGTTGTAAACCCCTATATTAAAGGGACAATGAAGCAGGAAGTGGTCCATGCTTTCCAGCGTGTCCCCGCACTCTTCTCGGGGACATCCCCGGTCATCAGAGTTCCTGCACTTCAGGTTGTCCCTTACATATAGCTTCCCCTGAAAGCAGCGCCAGGCCAAGTCCCAAAACTTCTGGGGGATCCTTTTCATGTTTAAAAGGTACAACCCCACCCTCAGATCCCGACCTGGGCAGTCCCTGAGCGCCAGAGGCTTCTGGAAATGGGTCAACAGAACCCGTTTGTCAAGGAACTGCCTTGACTGGGTCCTGATCTCCCACACTCCCAGACCCCACCGACGTATCGCCTTCAGAGTCGGGGTAGCATAAGCCGGAAGATATCCATGGGGCATGCGGAGGTCCTTCACTCGCCCTCCTCTCTCCCATTCCTGGAAGAAAGGCCGAAACCATTCCCTACAGGAGAGTACCCACGGAGGAGCCCTCTCTTTCCAGAGGTTTGCGATGTTAGCTTTCAAGAAGGTGTTCGTAAAGAACACCACAGGGTTTACCATAGATAAACCCCCTAGTCTCCTCGTGTGGTACGTAACCTCCCTCCTGACTAGGTTCATCCTGTTCCCCCATAACAGTTGGAAAAACAGGCTGTAGATCCTAGTGTAGTAAGCCTCTGGTAAGATACATACACTGCCCAGATAGATAAACAAAGGGAGCAGGTACGATTTGATCAGGTGTACCCTTTCCCTGAGGGTCATAGACCAAACCTTCCACTGGTCCACCTTCTGAGCGGCATCCTGGAGCTTACCATCCCAGTTTTTGGTGGGATAATCATCCTGGCCGAATGTGATGCCTAAGACTTTTGCTGATTCTTGGGGCCCTGGAAGGGTGTCCGGGAGATCAAATGTGGGATCCCCCCCTCCCAGCCAGAGACTCTCACACTTATCCCGGTTGATCTTGGACCCGGATGCCTCCGAGTAGCGGTCCACCTCCGACATCACCACATCGACCTCCTCCTGTGAGGAGACGAAAATAGTGACATCGTCAGCGTACGCCACCACTCTCTGGGTGACATCCAGCTCCGCCAGACTCATCCCGACTCCCGCCAACGGCCCACAATCTACCCTCCGGACGAAGGGATCGATTGCGAACACGTATAAAAGCGGGCTCAAAGGACAACCCTGACGGACTCCGGACCCCACCTCAAAAGAGCGGCCAGACCAACCGTTCACCAGCGGGAAACTCTCTGCCCCTGCATACAAGATCTTAAGCCAATTAACAAAAGTACTCGGTAAGCCATATCTCAGGAGGACGGACCAGAGGTACTCGTGGTTCACCCGATCAAACGCCTTGGCCTGATCCAGGGACAGCAAGTACCCCTTCCAGAAACCCGCACTACTCCGCTCCACTGCCTCCCTGACACTAAGGACAGCACTTAAGGTGCTTCGGCCTGGAACAGAGCAGTGCTGAGTCCCCGAAAGGAGCCGGGGTGCAAACTTCACCAGCCGATTAAACAGTATCTTGGCCAGAAGCTTCCTGTCCGTATTGAGAAGAGCTATGGGTCTCCAATTCCCAATCCGGCTAGGATCTTTACCCTTTGAGAGAAGAATCAGGGCTGACCTCCTCATTGACTTCGGCAGAGTGCCCGAGGAGAGACACTCATTGAATACCTCAGTCAAGAGGGGAGCTAAAGACTCCTTAAAGGTCCTGTACCACTCGGATGTTAAGCCATCCGGACCTGGCGACTTCTTGGGGGCGAGCCCCTCGATCGCCAGTCTCACTTCCTCTTCCCTGATTTCTTCTGCCAAAACATCAAGAGAGGGGTCTACCCCTGGCTCAGGAATGGTTTCAGCCAGGAAAGCCGACATCCTGTCTCGATCTAGATCCTTCCTTCCCAAGAGGTGCGAGTAGAAGGATCTGACGACCTCCAAGATCCCTGATCTGGACCGATTCAGAGATCCCGTACTATCAATCAGTCCTGAAATGACTTTACTACTCACTGACATCTTACAGTTTCTGTAAGGGTCGGGCGAGCGGTACTTCCCGAAATCCCTCTCAAAAACCAAAGATGCGTGCCTATCGTACTGACACCTCATCAGCAAGGATTTCACTCTGGAGATATCCTCTCGGCTACCTCCAGTCGAGACGAGAAGCTCGAGTTTCCTCCTCAGACCCTGATACAAGCGATACCTGTTCAGGGACCTGAGGCTCGAGAGCTGGCGGAAGAACCCCGCAACCCGCTTCTTGAATATCTCCCACCACTCCAGCTTATTACTACAAAGATCCAGTAAAGGTACCTGACTCTGAAGAAAATCCTCAAAGGACTGTCTTACCTCCGCTTCCTCCAGGAGGGACGAATTCAGCTTCCAATAACCTTTTCCCATCCGGGGGGTCTCTGAAACATTCAGGGAAAACAAAATCATAAAGTGATCGGAGAACTCCACCTCAACCACGGACACTGCGGAAGAGACGGCTTCCTCCTTCAAATAAAACCTATCTATTCTAGACCTGCGACTACCTTGATGATAGGTGAAACCCGCGTGGCCCGAGGGGCTCCGGATGTGGGCATCCTCTAGGCGAGCTTCTCTAGTTATGCTAATCAGTGCCACACTATCGCAAGTCAGCGGACCATTGGAGCCTCTCCTATCTTGGGACCTCGTGACATTATTGAAGTCCCCTCCAAAGATCACCTGCCGACTCGTAAAAAGAAAGGGCTTAATCCTCATAAAGAGATCTTTACGGCCCCGCTTAGTTTGCGGGGCGTAGATGTTAATGAGTCGGAGCTCCTGTCCCTTCATGAAGACATCTAAGATCAGGCACCTCCCCATTTCTAATTCAATAACCCGTCGGCATTCAACAGGAGCGGTAAAAAGGACCGCCACCCCACTATACGACTCAGCCGCAAGAGACCAGTGGGAGGGGCCGCGCCTCCACTCTCTCCTGGCTTTTACCAGGGAGGCTAGATCTGACAACCTGGTCTCCTGCAGATACAAAATGTCGGCTTCAACACGGCCGAGAAAATCAAAGGCTGCAAATCTAGCCGTATCCGACTTTATGCTGGCACAATTAATAGATGCCAGCGTCAATGGGGTGAGTGCCGCCATACAGGGTGATTGAATTAGATGGCCTCACCCTTTATTTCTTTTTCCCCTTCTTTTTAGCCCCCTCATCCCCCGAAGACGACGAAAGGGCAGGACCACTCTTACATCTTTTTTTAGACTCCGATTGGTCCATAAGGTCCCCGTGTCCGTCCGGCCCCGGTCTAGCCCTGCCCTCTGAGGAAGGTGCCTCAACAGGACAGGGCCCAGTTCCCCCCAGAGGCTCTTTCTCCCGAGGCACCCCGCCCTCACCTTCCCCCTCCAAGGAGGGGGAGGAGATGGTATCGAGGACGAGGTACCGGTTTGACAGGTCAATCAGAGGGGGGGCAGCCAGGCTTCCGCTTTGGACCTGGCCCGTAGTACCAGGAGCTTCAGAGGGCTCTGACCTCTTCTTTCTCCCTTTCCTTTTGCCCTTTTCTTTCTTTTTGGGCCTCACCCCACTCTCCTCATCCACACTTTCATAGTGGGAGGAATCGGAAGGGTCGGCCATATTGCTTTCCTCTCTGTGAAGTCTCCTGATCTCCTCATCCAGCACATTCTCCACCAGGGCTTCAGCAGTTACAGGGCCAGCTTCAGGAGCAGGGACTGAAGCTACCCCCGCCACCTGGGCACTCTCCAGCTCCCTACTCCTTCTACGATTTTCCTCCCGCCTTAGTTTGGCAGGGCCCTTTTTCCTCCTCACTAGCCCTGTTGCGCCCCCATCCCTGCCCGTACCCTCCCCAGCCGAGGCAACTTCACAGCTCTCCTCAGCTGGAGCGGCCGCTGCATGGGCGAAGGCGCTAGGACAACGGCTGAAAGGGTGTCCGAGGACACCACACAGGTGGCACCGGATCTGCCGACAGGATGCGGCCAGATGACCCACCCCACCACACAAAGCGCAGACCTGCACAGTACAGGCTGCGCTAAAGTGGGTGGGGCTGCCACACCTGTGACAGACCTTAGGCTGCCCCTGGTAGAAGACCTGGATCCTATCACGTCCAAGGAAGGCGGCTGACGGAATGTGGGCAACCGTACTCCCTGAACGCTTGAGTTTGACGGAAAACGTCCAGGCCCCGGACCAGATCCCGTGCTCATCCAAGTTTTTCTTGGGCATGTCCGTCACATCCCCATACCGTCCAAGCCAGGTCATGATATCATAACAAGAAAGTGACTCGTTACGGGTCAAAACGGTCACCTTCTTGACAGCATTCTGACGGGAAATCGCCTTTACGGCGAACTCCCGCCAGCCGGGCTCGTTTTTTGCAACTTCGTAGTTTGACCAGAAGAGTTCGAGACCCTCTGGCCGAACGAAACTGACATCAAACTCAGACGAACCGTAGGGGTGGATCAGGGCAAAGATGTCACATGCCCTGAATTCCATCTGGAGGAGGAGCTCAACCACTTTAGCGCGAGGCGGGCACGCATCCTCGCCCCTCCAAATCAGACGGACCACATTCCTACGGTTATTGTCCTGCCCAGTTGTCGGGAGGGACCAGACCACCTCCCCATTCCGCTCTCGGAAAGCCCCCAAACCGTGCCTCTCTATCCAGAAAGACAGGTCGACCTCACCCCTCCCCTCTACCTGGATCGACCTGTCGCCCCTACGCAGAGCCTCCAGGAGGCGCTGTTGCAAGTGGCCTCCAGAGCCGGCCGGAGACGGGGACCCACCTGAACCCCCGGCAGCGACATTAGCATAACTTCTAGGAGCAGTCACTACCGGGGGGGCAGCCGGACCAGACCCAGACCCATCAGTACAGCCACTCACACCACTACTCCCATCTTTATTCCCATCCATACCAGACTTCCCATTCTTACCACTACTACTCCCACCATCATTCACTCCACTTACACTCCTCACATCCACACCTCTACTACACTCAGCATTCTCACATCCTCCACTCTTTTCCTGCCTAATGGATTCTGGGCTGGCTGGGACCTGTAGTACTGCTGGTCTTATTATGGTTTTCTGTGCTGGGGTCGATGCTGCTGCTGCCGGGGTCGACACTGATGACTCCTCCTCCATGTGCGATGACACGTCCTGAGTCTGGGGCTGCCCCTCAAAGCGCACCCCAGCTCCTCCCACAGCGCCATCGCTTGGTTTGCCTAACCACACAGGCTCTGCAGGGGATATCGGTGCCCGGACACTCCCCCCCCTCACAGAGGAGTGCCCCGCAGCACCCACAGAACACACAGTACTCGGGGGACCGCCCCCCGAGCACACAGACACTCCGCTCTCCGCCACCGGTGCCCGGACACTTCCCCCCCTCACAGGGGAGTGCCCCGCAGCACCGGTAATGCCCACAGTTCTCGGGGAACCGCCCCCCGAGCACACAGCAGCAAAACTCGCCTCTGGCACTGGGACACGCCCCCCGCCACCCTGGGGCGGCCCTGCAGTGCCAGAGCTGCCCACCATGAGCCCATCCTTCCCCTCCCTACCGGCAGGATGGGTGTGCTTTACAGCTATTGCGTCCGCAGCCTTTTCTGACGCCATGCTGTACCCCCCATGCTGACTCCGTTCCACTACAGAAACGGAGTCTGGCAGTCTGGGGGGCCCAGCAGCCTGAACCAGCTTTGCAGCTGGCCCTGACTGCTGGAAAGGGACAAACATGTACTTTACTGTCTCCTGAGTCTTCTGCTTCTTACGCTTTACTGCCACATCATCGCACTGGTCATCTCCAAAGGTAAAGTTCTGGAGGTGGGCTGGGGACTCCTGCATAACAATCGCCCTCAGTAATCCCCCAGCCTCACTCTCCAGTTCATCCTCCTCGCTCTCACTTAATGGAAGCGCCACCTGGGCTGGCTCTATGTAGCTGTCCTGGGTGTTATAGGGAGTAGCTACAGGCAAGACATCCATTTCCACCACTTGTGCTCTTTCTCCCACATTCTCCTTCTTCTTTATGCCTTCACCATCCACACTTTCTTCACCGCCACTACTCTCCCCATCATCCACCTCCACCTTACCTGGGGATTTCATGGCGGCAAACCGGTTGTTGTTCTGAAGCTTCTCCTTGAAGAGACCGCTCCCCTCCAAGATCTCTGCTCTCCTCTCCTCCAGCTGCACAATCTCAGCCTTCAGTGCTGAGATCTTTCTTCTTAGCTCTGGTCTGCTCTTTTTGGGCGCAGTGTTCACCAGATTCTGAGCCCCTTGCAGATCTTGTCTGGCCAACTTCAGCTCCTTGCCACAGCGATCATATTCAGCAAACCGCGCGGCCATGCGGGAGCAGTAGGTGGCGCTGGACTCCTTGGGCCCTCTCTCTGCCCACAACTCCACACTTCTTCTTCTTGCTTTTCTTTCACCAGTCCTCTGGCTGGCAACCGTTGCCGGGGGTGCAGAGCCTGCATTGCTGCAGACTCTGCCAGATCTTCTCCCCCCGGCCGGAATGGCTGTTGCTGTTTGCTCTCCACCCCCCGCCAGCCTTGAAGAACGGGAGGTGGAGGCCCTGGGCTCCATGCAGGGAGGCTCTCCCCAGGAGCCTGACACACTCCTGGGAAGGCGGATGGATCACCTGCTCTGGTCTGATCTGCTGGAAGTTTGTGGAGCTCAACAAGGGACACACCCGCACGCTGCTCACACTGAACTGTTGTGTTCACAGGATGTGCTCTCTGCTGACACCTCTGTCCATGTCAAGAACTGTCCAGAGTAGGAGCAAATCTCCATAGCAAATCTCTCCTTCTCTGGATAGTTCCTGACATGGACAGAGGTGTCAGCAGAGAGCACTGTGGTCAGACAGAAAGGAAATTCAAAAAGAAAAGAACTTCCTCTGGAGCATGCAGTAGCTGATAAGTACTGGAAGTATTAAGATTTTTATATAGAAGTAATTTACAAATCTGTTTAATTTTCTGGCACCAGCTGATTAAAAAAATGTTTTCTAGTAGAGTACCCCTTTAGTAGGCTTCACTTGTAACAATTGCATTAACTGGAACCTAAGGGAAAGCCAGAGATACACAAACATTATATCTCTGGCTCTCCCATAGAGATACATGGAGGGGCATGTCACCCACAGCTTCATGCCACAGTAGACAGTAACCTGTGCACAGAGCAGCGGTCACTGTGTGTGTTTGTGTGTGTGTGGGGGGGGGGGGGGATTCAGGCACTAATTGTCAAGAACATGTCACATATGGACAGGGAAAAAGTGTGCCTTAACTTAACTTTCCCTGAGGCCGCTGTCCCATCCTAGTGCATATCCGCCCTATGTGTCGGATTTACAACCATGAAGAACACAAGGGGTTAACACAATAACCAACAAACAGGAATATCATGGCAAGATATTGCATACTGACAAATATTTTAGGAACCAGAGACAAAATAAATGGCAGATATGAAAATATGAACAGGACTAAATAACAGGATAAATATAACACGGACTAAACAGGACCAGTATATGCTGGGGATCAATGGGTTAACTCATGTCAGACACCACAAAGGTCAGGATTACTAGAACACAATTCACACTAGACAGATACAAGAACATTTTCAAAAACCAAACTCCATAACATGGATGAATATGGGTCAAGATACTTAACAGGAATAATAAATGTTACGCCGAGCGCTCCGGGTCCCCGCTCCTCCCCGGAGCGCTCGCAACATTCTCGCCATTGCAGCGCCCCGGTCAGACCTGCTGACCGGGTGCGCTGCGATGCCTCTCCCAGCCGGGATGCGATTCGCTATGCGGCAGGCGCCCGCTCGCGATGCGCATCCCGGCTCCCGTACCTGACTCGCTCTCCGTCGGTCTTGTCCCGGCGCGCGCG
Source organism: Hyla sarda (assembly GCF_029499605.1). Taxonomy (NCBI): domain Eukaryota; kingdom Metazoa; phylum Chordata; class Amphibia; order Anura; family Hylidae; genus Hyla; species Hyla sarda. Next base: position 122,991,482 of record NC_079198.1, on the reverse strand, counting down.
GCCCCGCTCCCTAGGGCGCGCGCGCGCCGGGTCTCTGCGATTTAAAGGGCCAGTGTGCCGCTGATTGGCGCCTGGTTCTAATTAGTGAATTCACCTGTGCACTTCCCTATATAACCTCACTTCCCCTTCCCTTCCTTGCCGGATCTTGTTGCCATCGTGCCAGTGAAAGCGTTTCCCAGTGTGTTCCTAGCCTGTGTTCCAGACCTCCTGCCGTTGCCCCTGACTACGATCCTTGCTGCCTGCCCCGACCTTCTGCTACGTCCGACCTTGCTCTTGTCTACTCCCTTGTACCGCGCCTATCTTCAGCAGTCAGAGAGGTTGAGCCGTTGCTAGTGGATACGACCTGGTTGCTACCGCCGCTGCAAGACCATCCCGCTTTGCGGCGGGCTCTGGTGAAAACCAGTAGCAGCTTAGAACCGGTCCACTAGCACGGTCCACGCCAATCCCTCTCTGGCACAGAGGATCCACCTCCTGCCAGCCGAATCGTGACAATAAATACTGAACAGTAGACTGAGAGCAAGAACTATACAGGACTGATAACAGAATACAATCTGAGCAGTGGTCTAAACAAGGTACACTGAATATATACAAAGCATAACACTAAAACCCTGAGCAAAATACAAACATACAGGCTTAGGGTGCGTTCCCACCTGGCGTATACGCAGCGTATTTCACGTTGTGCAAAATTTACGGCAGCAGTGGGAAATATGCTGCGTATTCCTTGCTCACTATACACACAGGGCTTTCCGGCGGCAGCCCTATGTGTCCAGTGAGTTTTGGAGGCGGAGCCGTGTGCCGGCATGACTGTGACGCGTGGCTCCGCCTCCAAAACTCACTGCACACATAGGGCTGCCGCCGGAAAGCTCTGTGTGTATAGTGAACAAGAAATACACAGCGTATTTCCCGCTGCTGCCGTAAATTTTGCGCAGCGTATACGCCAGGTGGGAACGCTCTCTAAGGTGCTATGAAACATAGAACATACATAGTGCAATTAGCAGCCAGGAATACCAGCAGAGCGAGGGTCTAAATAACCCCACCCGGGAGCCTATTGGCTGCAAACATTAATACTATTCTGACCAAATCGCACAACATGCAAAAACTGGTCAGGCGTAAAAAGCAGGTGTGAATACACACCAACACATAAAAACAACGGAAAACAGATAATACATTTATCCCCTATCCTGCCGATGGAGAATAAGATGTTCTGTACCTGAGTTCCCCTTTAAGCACTTCACGTCATATAATGGGGCCATCGTGAGAAGATAGCACTGCCCCAACCAATCAAAACCAGAACAGAAACAGTTTAACAATGGGTGCACTTTAAATTCATAGGGGTTCAGAGATCCTAGAGTTGAAGTTTTTGTTTTTAATGCTTCCTGCAGTTGCAGGGAAAATAACAAAGAAGCATGCTTACCTACCCGCTCCCCCACCCTTGCCATTTTCCCAAGCATCAGTCCCCGCTGCTCTCTTTTTCTTCCTGCTTCCTCTGATCTTTTGTACAGGCCAAACAATTTCTGCCCTTGAGAAATGTCACAGAGACCAAAAGGAAGAGGACCACAGTATGGACCGGACACTTGGGAAAACGGCAGGGGCAGGAAGTGGGCCATGTACATATGGGTCTTTGTTATTTTCCGTGCAGCTTGAGGCATACATCGAAAAAATCTACTATGCCTGAAAACCTCCTTTAATGTTTAGCATTTGTTATTTGCCATTCTTGTCTCTCCTTTCTGGTTATCAGTACACTTCCTCATGACTAGATATTTATCTCTCTGCTTCTATTAGAGCTGTAGAGCCCGGACGCATGTTGTGTGCATGCATGTGTGAGTGAATACATAACCGTAATCTCCCTCACAGAAGCAGATTACCTCCCGGCCGTGCTTCTCCCACACATTAGACTCTTTGCCCCCAGGTCATGTATAAAATACCCGTTCAGCTTTGTCTGCATTTTAACAGAATATTTCACCCAGTTCTGATGTTCAGGTTGATAAATATTGGCGGTATTATATAAACTAGTGCATGGCAGTGTTATTTATTTCTTTTTCCTGGACCGCATTGTAATTAGACAAATGACTTTACAATCCGTTGCCGGCACCTGCAAGCGTTTGGGTGTTAGTTATTTATATAGATGGAAGGTTATTAGCGGTGGGTGTGAAGGAGGGAACGCGGTACCAGATTGACTGCTAATGCTGTGAAATGAATTTATTTGCATATTGCCTGGCGATTACTTGCTTATCCATTCTTTTATTGTTTTCCTGCTGTTGCTGAGAGAATGACGGTCATAATGGGGCTCTTATATTATTGGAAACAATGCTCAAATGGCTCAGAAAGTTGTGATGTTCCAGGAAGTGATTTTCTTTTATTTGTAAATAATAAGACACTTAAAGGGGTTCTCTCCTGACAATAGGTTTCTTGTCCTGTACCGTCCTGGTTCTATGTCCTGTGGTGGTCTGAGTGTTGGTTGGTCATTAATTTGAATAGTTGAGATGTCCTTTATAAGGGTACGTTCAGACAAGCGGATTTACAGCGTATTTCGCTGCGGATCTGCCGCTGAAGGACCTCTGTATGCGGCCTTTACAGGTGCCTGCTCGGAGAGGCCATACGCTGCTATGAGCAGACACACTGAAACGATGTGCAAGTCACCGTGTACTCGCACACATCACGCTCGCTCCCCCTGCTCAATGAGCTAGGCCGAGAGCTGCCGCGATGTGCGAGTATACTGAGCATGCGCGCGGCGACTTGCACATCGCAGTATGTCTGCTCATAGCAGCGTATTGCCGCTCCGAGCAGGCACATGTAAAGGCAGCACATAGAGGTCCTTCAGAGGCGGATCCGCAGCGAAATCCGCTGCGAAAATCCGCTCGTCTGAATGTACCCTAAGGGGGTTATTTGATTTTGACAACACACTTTTAGGGCCCATTCAGACAGTGGGATATCAATAGAAGGCTCTAGGAACGCTCGGACATGAGCCATCACCATAGACGGCAATGCACGTTTGAGGAGATTCCGCAAATAGAATATTGGTCATTTTTTCAATAAGGTCCGGAATTTGAATTTCTACAGCAGAATTTTCTGCCGTGTGCACAGTGCAGCAGAATCCCTTCAAAAACAATAGGAGGCTGCTGTATTATCATTTTTGAGCAGAATTTTCCCAAAATTCCACCATGTCAATGGGCCATTATACACCCTATAATGTTTTTCTGATTTAAAGGGGTACTCCGCTGCTTGATGTCTTATGTCTGATCGCGGGGTTCCTGCAATCTCCCGCAGCACCTGGCAATCTAAACAGACGTTTCCTGGGGAAGAGGTTGTAACATCACGGCCATGCCCCCTTGTGATGTCATGACCACACTCCCTCCATTCATGTCTATGGGAGGGGGCATGTCGGTCGACACGCCCGCTCCCATAGACATGAATGGAGGGGTGGGACGTGATGTCACAAGGGGGCGTGGCTGTGACATCACCATCACGGCCTACGGCTCCGAGCTTTCTGAACAAAATGTTCAGAATTCTGGAGCACTGGAGAACCCCTTTAAAGGGGTACTCCACTGGAAAAAAAAAAATGTTAATTCATTGGTTCCAGAAAGATAAACAGATTTGTAAATAACTTCTATTAAAAAATCTTAATCCTTCCAGTACTTATCAGCAGCTGTTATGATCCACAGGAAGTTCTTTTCTTTTTGAATTTCCTTTCTGCCTGACCACAGTGCTCTCTGCTGACAGCTCTGTCCATTTTAGTGTCCCTAGATAAATGACCTTCTTACTGCTAATTTTCCCCACAGATCAAGGCTGATCAGCCAATCCCAACAAGGGCAAATTTAGAGGACTTTTTCTTTCCTTTTTCTTTTTCCCTTTTTAGTCTAAAGTATCTGTGCCTATACGTTTTATCAAGTGTTTGTGCCTTTTCTTATGTTTTGCACCTTTTTCGTCAGTCCTTCGTTAAATTTCAATCACCCCCTGGCCGCAGGATATCTGTTTATATTTCCTATAACTTCGGAGCCTTAGACTGCAGTGATCAGGATAAACATTTTAACAATAAATACAGTAATCTGGTGGCTCACACTTAGGGTTGCCACCTTTCCCTCAGAAAAATACCGGTCGTGGGTGTGGCTATGTGGGGGTGGAGCTAAAAAAAAAGGGCGGGACCGATTGCACAGAGGACGAGGGATCAGGGGTTTAAGAAATGGCATGGGGATGGGGGGGTAAAGAAATGTCATGGGGGATGGGGGGGTAAAGAAATGGCATGGGGGGGGGGTAAAGAAATGGCATGGGGGATGGGGGGGGGGGTAAAGAAATGGCATGGGGGATGGGGGGGGGGTAAAGAAATGGCATGGGGGATGGGGGGGGGGGGGGGTAAAGAAATGGCATGGGGGATGGGGGGGTAAAGAAATGGCATGGGGGATGGGGGGGTAAAGAAATGGCATGGGGGATGGGGGGGGTAAAGAAATGGCATGGGGGATGGGGGGGGATAAAGAAATGGCATGGGGGATGGGGGTGGGGTAAAGAAATGGCATGGGGGTGGGGGGGGTAAAGAAATGGCATGGGGGATGGGGGGGTAAAGAAATGGCATGGGGGATGGGGGGGTAAAGAAATGGCATGGGGGATGGGGAGGGTAAAGAAATGGCATGGGGGATGAAGGGGGGTAAAGAAATGGCACAGGGCATGGGATGGATGCAATATATATGCACAAAAAAATTACATTTAGAGAATAAAACTTACAATTGTAAATAACATTTATTTAACAACAGGCAATACATTTAAGGGGATACCCAGCAAATATAAATATAATATAAATACATTTGACAACCTCACCAAATAGTACAAATGCAAACATTGTAACAGCTCCTCTGTATACACACTACCAACACCAAAAAATAGGATGAAAAAATCATCAAAACCAAATTGATACCGATAAAGCCCTCATATAGCTCTGTAGGTGGAAAACTGAAAATGTTGTACTGAATAAAACCACTAAACACAGACCAGTACACTATAAAGGATCTGTACACAATATAAGTGATTATATACAGGACCATATGGCAGTAGATATCAGCTGTACACAGGATGTGTATACCATATAAGTGATTACAGTTACATTTTGGGACTCACAATTACGTATTTTCTGATCAGCGGCGTCCTCTTTCCTTTTCTTCTCCGTCCGGATAAGACCGCCATGTGGATCTCTTAACATCTGCAGGAAAAACATGTCAGACTCTGCATATATTCAGTGCCCTCCCCTCCTCTACACAATCTTCCCATCTATAGGCCCACAAAGTGTAATAATGCCCTCCTTGGTGTCCTGCACAGTAAAAGGGAAGGTAGGTAGCCAGGTAACTAGGTAGGTAGATCAGGAAGCCAGATATGTAGGTAGGTGACAAGCCAGGTAGGTAGGGGGCTAGCTAGGTAGTTAGGCAGCCATGTATGAAGGCCAGGTACATAGTTAGATAGCCAGGTATGTAGGTAATTAGTTAGGCATCCAGGTATAAAGTTAGGTAGCCCCCCCCAATAGGTATAGGTAGTTACACCCCCCCCCGTTCCCTATAGGCAGAGTCACCCCCTTTTCCCCATAGGTATAGGCAGTTACCCCCCCCCCCTTCTCTTCCCCATAGGTATAGGCAGTTACCCCCCCCCCTCTTCCCCATAGGTATAGGCAGCTACCCCCCCCCCCCTCTTCACCCTAGGGATTGGCAGTTACCCCCCCCCCTTCCCCATAGGTATAGGCAGTTACCCCCCCCCCTCTTCCCCATAGGTATAGGCAGTTACCCCCCCCCCTCTTCCCCATAGGTATAGGCAGTTACCCCTCCTCTTCCCCATAGGTATAGGAAGTTACCCCCCCCCTCTCTTCCAAATAGGTATAGGCAGTTACCCCCCCCTTTTCCCCATAGGTATAGGCAGTTACCCCCCCCCCCCTCTTCCCCATAGGTATAGGCAGTTACCCCCCCCCTCTTCCCCATAGGTATAGGCAGTTACCCCCCCCCCTCTTCCCCATAGGTATAGGCAGTTACCCCCACCCCCCCCCCTCTTCCCCATAGGTATAGGCAGTTACCCCCCCTCTTCCCCATAGGTATAGGCAGTTACCCCCCCCTCCCTTCTCTTCCTCATAGGTATAGGCAGTTACCCCCCCCCCCCTCTTCACCATAGATATAGGCAGTTACCCCCACCCCCTCTTCACCATAGGTATAGGCAGTTACCCCTCCTCTTCCCCATAGGTATTGGAAGTTACCCCCCCCCTCTTCCCCATAGGTATAGGCAGTTACCCCCCCCTCTTCCCCATAGGTATAGGCAGTTACCCCCCCCCCCTCTTCCCCATAAGTATAGGCAGTTACCCCCCCCCTCTTCCCCATAGGTATAGGCAGTTACCCCCCCCCCCCTCTTCCCCATAGGTATAGGCAGTTACCCCCCCCCTCTTCCCCATAGGTATAGGCAGTTACCCCCCCCCCCTCTTCCCCATAGGTATAGGCAGTTACCCACCCCCCCCCCTCTTCCCCATAGGTATAGGCAGTTACCCCCACCCCCTCTTCACCATAGGTATAGGCAGTTACCCCTCCTCTTCCCCATAGGTATAGGCAGTTACCCCTCCTCTTCCCCATAGGTATAGGAAGTTACCCCGCCCCCCCTCTTCCCATAGGTATAGGCAGTTACCCCCCCCCCCCCTCTTCCCGATAGGTATAGGCAGTTACCCCCCCCTCTTCCCCATAGGTATAGGCAGTTACCCCCCCCCTCTTCCCCATAGGTATAGGCAGTTACCCCCCCCCCCCTCTTCCCCATAGGTATAGGCAGTTACCCACCCCCCCTCTTCCCCATAGGTATAGGCAGTTACCCACCCCCCCTCTTCCCCATAGGTATAGGCAGTTACCCCCCCCCCCCCCTCCTCCCTCCTCTTCCCTAGACAGAGAAACACACACACAAACACTGACACACACACACTGGCTGACAGACACACAAACACTGACTGACAGACACACGAACACAGACACACACATAGTAACAGACACACTTACCTACTACCGCAGCACCTCTCCAGTCTCCTCTCAGTCTCGGCGAGTGACGTGATGTCCTGCGCGGGTCTGCGGAGTGATGTCACTTCCGCAACGTCCCTCCGCAGATCCGGCCGCACAGCATTGCATAGGTAAAGTTTTAGACTGGGACTGGGAGACAGGGACAGCCTCAGAGTCAGAGAGGGTGCTGTGCTGAGCGGCATGGTGCGGGCGTGCGGCCCGCACTCCCGCTCAGCGGTGTCGGCACCGAACAGAACAGGAGTTTTTTTTTTTTTTCCAGGTTAGTGTGATGAGAGTGAATGAAAAATACCGGCCATTGCATGGCCGGTATTTTTCATCCAAACTTACCGGCACAGCCCGGAATCTGAATGAAAATACCGGCTGTGCGGTAAAATACCGGCAGGGTGGCAACCCTACTCACACTACAAGTATGAACATGTTCCTATGCAAGTCTATGGGACTTCACTGGGCGCTGTCAGAATCAAAAGCTTTTTCTAAGTTGTACATCTTGGCAAAAACATTAACCTTTCCAATAGACTTCATAAAAAAATAACTCCTTTTCATAGAAATCATGGCTTATAAAAAAAAAGACCACTAGGGGTCCCCATACCATACAGAACATAATCCTGTCTGACTTCAGCATCATCTTTGTCCCAGCTGAAGCACAGGCTGAGACAAAGTCCCGGAAGTGAGGGACTAGCACTCCTCTGTGCTCACTCCTGTCCTATCAGACTGCAGCATGAAAACAGAGAGGAGGGGGTTACAGAGCAGCCTACAGTGATTGGATGAAGAGACCCATTACAGCACAGCAGACTCAGGAGAAAGTGAATATATGGGTGAGTGAGGGCGGGCTTAGTGCTTGCCTCAGACACACCCCTTCCTGAGCAGTGGATGTCAGAATGAGTGAGCAGCAGAACAGAAGCTGGACAGATAAAAAAAAACATGTAAAGCATCTGCATCTCGTAAAGAGTGACATATAGAAGCATCAATTTTTTTCCATGATAGATACGACAGCTACACTTTAAGGCAAATTTCTATCCTGATTGCTGTAGTCGCAGGCTACGAAGCTTTGTCACAGTGTAACAGATATCCCACCGCCGGAGCTTGATTGCGGTTACGCTTTGAGGTTACATGCACAAGAAAGGACTGTTCAAAGTGGAGAACCCCTTTAACAATCTGTAGCATTTGAAACACTTTTAGGGAGAGATTTATCAAAACCTGTCCGGAGGAAAAGCTGCTGAGTTGCCCATAGCAACCAATCAGATCGCTTCTTTCATGTTTCAGAGGCCTTTTCAAAAATGAAAGAAGCGATCTGATTGGTTGCTATGGGCAACTCAACAACTTTTCCTCTGGACAGGTTTTGATAAATCTCCCCCTTAGACATTTACATTGGGGGCTCCTTTCTTTTCGCAACGATTTTTTATTGAAAGATTTTATAATAAACATAAAATAAAGAAAAAAGAAAAACATAACAAAGTAAAGCAAAATAATATCATAACATCATCAATGAAAACATCCAATATAAGATATCTTTATATACATATAGGGGGAGATTTATCAAAACCCGTCCAGAGGAGAAGTTGCTGAGTTGCCCATAGCAACCAATCAGATCGCTTCTTTCATTTTTCAGAGGCCTTGTTAAAAATGAAAGAAGTGATCTGATTGGTTGCTATGGGCAACTCAACAACTTTTCCTCTGCACAGGTTTTGATAAATTTCCCCCTAAATCATTTTCTATTTTTTTTATTTTATTAAAATGGCGGACACCCCAACAGAAACCCGATACATTCTACATTCTATAGGGTCCATCGGGTGCTGTTAGTGGATTCGGCCAATTTTTATTGTTGTGCTCCTATAACAAAGCAGAACAATATGGTTCAGTCTTTCCCAACCAGTGTGCCTCCAGCTGTTGCAAAACCACAACTCTCAGCATGCCCGGGAATGTCCTGCCGAATATGGGACGGTTGGGGGGTACGGTAACTTTGGTGGGATAGAGCACAGTTTCCCAACCAGTGTGCCTCCAGCTGTTGCAGAACTACAACTCCAAGCAGGCCGGGGAATGTCCTGCCGAATATGGGACGGATGGGAGGTTTGGTAACTTTGGTGGGATAGAGCAGAGTTTCCCAACCAGTGTGCCTCCAGCTGTTGTAGAACTACAACTCCCAGCATGCCCGGGAATGTCCTGCCGAATATGGGACGGTTGGGAGGTTTGGTAACTTTGGTGGGATAGAGCAGAGTTTCCCAACCGGTGTGCCTCCAGCTGTTGCAAAACTACAACTCCCAGCATGCCCGGACAGCCGTTGGCTGTCCGGGCATGCTGGAAGTTGTAGTTTTGCAACAGCTGAAGGCACACTGGTTGGGAAACACTGATATAGTTGATGAATGTACACTGTATGTAAACAGAGCCAAAAGCAAATATAATGTTTAGAAGCAAGGACTACATTAGAAGTGGATTTGGAGGGGTCAGGCGTGATTCCTGTGACTTTTGAAGCATGCCCGGTAATATTTGAGGAATACAATGAGGTCTTAGAGATGAAGGGGGGGTAGTCTGCTTTCCTCTGGCTGTTGTCAGTGTGTGTTAGGAGTTGGTGCGCACATTCATGCCCCCTCACCGCGTCCTTATTTGCTCTCTGCGGTTAGGAGCCATTCATAAAAGACATGCTCTGATTATTTTATTTATTAGCGATGTAAAATATATTATTTTGTCGGATGTATATTTATACATAGAGGATATCAGCGTCTTTACATACGTACAGCAATAGGTAAATGAATATATATATATATATATATATATATATATATATATATATATATATAAATATATATATAATATTTGCTGTTCATAAAAGGTTTATACTAGACACGAAGGAAGATATTTAGAGTGGGTCCCTAACCCAACATTGGCGTAGCGCCGGGCGGCGGCCACCACCACCTCAGCACCATGCCCACAGGGAGAGCGACCCAGTGGCCAGGCAGCCCCACTGCTGCCCGACCAAGTCCCTGGCTCCGGGCCACCCCACCGATAAAGCATCACAGTAAGGGTTTCCTCCTAGCATTCTCCCAGCCCTCTGTCACGCCCCCTCCCATAGGCTAGCATTGAGGGGCGGAGCGTGACGTCACTCGCCGCCTGTCTCGTGGTCGCCGGTAATCAGACTGACTGATTTTAACTGGGGTGCTGCGTGCAAGATCACGGGGGTCCCCAGCGGCAGGACCCCCCGCGATCAGGCATCTTGTCCCCTATCCTTTGGATAGGGGATAAGATGTCTAAGCATCGGAGTACCCCTTTAATATTACATGGTTTGGTTCACTATGGTCCTTGTTTTTTCGGTGTTTACATGTTAATTGACCAGGGGATAAGGGTTCTCAGATAGCCTTTATTGTTTTTGGTAACAATACCGATCAACATGCTTCATACACATACACCTGTTTTCTATGTTAGTAAGGGGAGTGTATGTTTAAGAATAATTCATTCTAAGCCCTAAAAGTCAAACAGAATATCATCTGGTGATGCCCCATAATAAAATCTTATCCTGATCACTTAAAGTGGTACTCCGCCCCTGGACATCTTATCCCCTATATTAAGGATAGGGGATAAGATGTCTGATCCCAAGGGTCCCGTCGCTGGGAACCCCCGCGATCTCTGTGCTGCATCTGGCATTCATTTAGAGCATCGGGTTCGGTGCCGGAGGATCGTGATGTCACAGCCACGCCCCCTCAATGCAAGTCTATGGGAGGGGGCATGATGTCAGTCACGCCCCCTCCCATAGACTTGCATTGAGGGGGCTTGACCACGACGTCACGAGCCTCCGCCTCACTCTGTGTACCGAATGCCTGGGGTGTTGCAGCCGAGATCGCGGGGGTCCCCAGCAGCGGGATCAGACATCTTATCCTCTATCCTTTGGATGGGGGATAAGATGTCTAGGGGTGGAGTACCCCTTTAAACCCCCCATGTTATGTTTACTTGTGTCTTATATATTTTATTGGGACTATAATCCATAATAGAGGGACAGTAATGGGAGACCCACCACTAACATAAGACACTGTCATCTTGGAGTGATAATGGTTCCTCCATTTTGGTGACTGATTTATGTGTAATTTATATGGAATTCTAAATATTCTCCATTAGAGGTATAAGGACGTCATAGACAAGACAAGGTGTCATCCTGTCTTGCAAGTGCACACTTAGAAATTTAACTTTGGGGGGCATTTTTTTTCTGTGCTGTCTGCTGCACCCCATCACCCACGAATCTCAGATTTCCAGTTTCCAATTTAATGGCCAACACAGAAAACCATTGACTTTTCTCCTAATATTAAATGAAAGCTGAGAAGAAAAACACAGGTGCAGGATGGAATTTAAAATTTTGAACATGTTGCCTACTTCAAGTACAAAGATGTACTGTATATGTTGGTTGGATTGTGCAGTGGTAACACTGATACCTGCTTGTAACCAATTAAAATAATTACACAATTCTAATTACACCATATAATAAATACTGTCTTATGGTGTGTAACAGTAATTTCCTATAAATTATTCAAATTTGCATTCTCCAAACCCAGACAAAAATTTTAATTGGCTCACCTAACTATAAATATTTATACTTAATTACCTCCCACACTCACTACATTACATCCAGCCATTATTTAGGGGCCTAGATTTGCAGCCTATTTATTTATATTGTGCACAGTTGAAAAGAAACCTCCCAGGTTTTTGTCACATCCCCCAAATACAGAAGTTTTAACTACTTCTACAGTATCATAATCAAGCTCATAACCAAAAGAAAGCACCAGAACCAAGCTTATATGTAAATACTGCACCTTAAAGTGGTATTCCACCTCTAAACATGTTATTCCTTCTCCAAAGGATCACAAGGGGTCCGGCCGCAGGGACAGCCCCCTCCCCAATCTCCGGGCCGGCGCTGCAGCATTACAATTGCGGAAGCCTGGGGCTTCCATGATTGTGACCTCACGCCACCCCCCCTCTATTCATGTCTATGGGAAGGGGCATGATGGCTAGTAAACAGCCTTATGCCTCCTCCCATAGACATGAATGGAAGGGGTGTGGCGGCTTTGATCACCTGTCATCCGGCACAGAGCGGAGTACGTTCTGTGCACCGTAGCACTGAGGTGATGCTGCAGAGATCATGGGGGTCCCCAGCGGCCGTACCCCCACGATCAGACATATTATCCATTACCCTTTGGATAGGGGATAACATGTCTAGCGACGGAGTACCCCTTTAACCAAGTTTATATCTATAGCAATACAGAACCAGAACATAGTGCATATCTAAATACTGTAAATTACCAGAACTAACTTTAGTAGATAAATACATCACCCAAAATAAGCTCACAACCAGGACCAAGGACTAAGTTCATAACATAAATACAGCATTAGGCTAAGCTCATTAAATAAATACAACACCAAAACAAAGTTCATGGCATATATACAGCACCAGAACCAAACTCATAATATTAATATAGCATCAGAACGAAGCTCATTACGTAAATACAGAATCAGGACCAAGTTTATAGGGTAAATAGAGAATCAGAACAGAACTAATAAAGTAAATAAAACACCAAAATCAAGCCCATAACTTAAAGGGGTTATTTGAGAATAAAAAAAAAAAATCCCAAAAAATTATATGATCTTGGCCTTGCTTGATTCCAAACAGCTGCTATACAGACAACTCCCTGTCCCCGCTCATCACTGCTTTTTTCCCACAGGAACTGCTCCATTCAACCAATCACAGCTTTGGCAGGTAATTTTTCCTGTGTCATCTCTACGGGAATTGCTCCATGCAGTCAAAAAAGTGGTGACAAGAAGGGACCTGGAGCCATCCCCTTTAAACACAACACAACTCAGCACACTATTAAACAAAGGAGCTAAGTAGATGAAAAACAGCAACAGGCCTAAGATCATAACTTAAAAACAGCAAAAAAACTTGCTCACAATATAAATACATTAGCAAAACCAAGTTTTGAAGATAAATACAGCACCATAATTAAGCTTGTCACGTGGAAACAGCACCAAGAACATAACACATAATATATTCACCACCAGAACTATGCTCATAACATACATAGAGCACCAGAACGATGCTCAGTACATAAATACAGTACCAGAACCAATCTTAGTACATAAATACAGTACCAGAACGATGCTCAGTACATAAATACAGTGCCAGAACCAATCTTAGTACATAAATACAGTACCAGAACCATGCTCAGTACATGAATACAGTACCAAAACCATGCTCAGTACATAAATACAGTACCAGAATCATGCTCAGTACATAAATACCGTACCAAAACCAAGCTTAGTGCATATCACACTACAGCAAATTTTCCACAGATCCCAAATGCTTTATTTTTTATAAAGACAATGATGAAATACAATTAGATCATGTTTTTATTTTATTTTGTATAAGCTTATTTTGTACAGTACATGCTGTGTGGGATATAAGTGTACAGGTCACTAAAGGCTTCCTTGCACCTGGTCTATACCATTAATATATTAGCAAAACGAAGAATGAAGAAATGAAGCAGCACTCCAAATGATTCAATCCAAAAAGTGATGTTTTATTCACCCATCAGTACAAGATGCAACGTTTCAATAGCAAAGGAATGAAGAGAGTCCAGCTCACCTCCCGTGTCGTGCTATGCACGGATCGGTGCCCGGCCAGGCGCCCCGGATACTAGAAATGAAGAAGGAGTCCAGCACTGCAGTGAAGGCAGCTTTATTATGTGAGGAGCAAGCATTAAAAGCACACTAGTCAGACATGTTTCAAGCGCGAACGCTCTTCCTCGGTGACGTTTCAATACACAGTCAGGATCTTTTTCAAGCATAGTGAATACAACTTACATATATTTGGTAGCAAGTGATGACATCATCTCATTAAGGGGTGTGTCCACCCATATAAACAATTACTTTCAAACACCCACAATAATGCAGAATATCCAGTGCAATAAGTTCCATATTCATACCCACATGTGTAAAGTGCGTATTCATCACAGATCAGCATACATATATCACTCTGAACACTTGATCTCTTCATTCACAGGCGACTCCACTTACCCCCTTTGTTCATACATCATCATCCGGAAACATGTGGCTAGTGTTTGTAAACAAACCTGCGCAGCAGCGGAAGTCCCTTCGCATCAGTGAGCGGCTGCCATCCTGCGCCTGCAGAGTGTACATGACGTTAGTCACATGGCAATGATCATATGACCACCCTCACGTGATCACGCTCATGTGTTAGATCATGTGACCAAAACAAACATCATGTAAACAGTTATGGCCCTGAATAGCTTAATGACAGTCCTAAAAGTAAGTATAATGAAACAATAAGGTGCTCAGGAGGACTTGAGACTGTGAGAAAAGCTTTGGATAGTTATTTGTATAGCCTGGACGCTAGGGAATTTTTGCTTGGTTTGGTAGAGATCATTTTAACATGCAACTATTTTCTTTTTGATGATAAGTTCTATGTCCAAAAGAGATGAACCGCCATGGGTTCAAACATGGCGCCAACATACGCGAATATGGTAATGGCTAACCTCGAGGTAAGCAACATCTATATATCCCGCCATTTTGATAAGGTTCTCAAATAGTGGCGCTATATAGATGATGTTTTTGTTATTTGGACGGGCACACCTACTGAGTTTTATTTTTTGAATGATATCGATCGTGATATCAAATTCACAATGGTATCATCAGAAATAGGGATACAATTTCCATACACTTGGATGTACGTTGAGGATCAGAGGTTGAAGACTGACTTATTCATTAAGCCTACTAATAGGAACAAGTTGCTTAGGTATGAAAGTTCACACCCAGAACATGGTTAAATTGTTACCCCTCAGTCAACTGATGTGAGTCAGAAGAATTGTTGAGGACCAATCTAATTTAGACAATAGACTTAGAGAAATGGGAACCAAATTCAGAAACAGAGGGTACCCTAGGAACATAGTAGGTAGATACAAGGATAAAGTCAAAATCATGGATCGTGATACCTTATTACTTCCCTCCTGTATCCCTTTTGCATCAACGTACACAAACTACAGGATTGTGACCACATATTGGGACATTTTGAAGAATATATTTGACCTGATACCTGAGTTCAACAGACCTCCTTTGTTATCCTACCGACGCTCACCTAATTTAAAGGATAAGCTGGTGAAGTCAGATATCCATAGGGTGGACAAAGATTTAGCATCCACAATGAAACCAGACAGTTTTCCCTTATGGAATGCGACTATTGCACTATGATGATCAAAGGTGACACAACCACAGGACAACAATACAAGCTGAAATGTCACACATGCAGATCAGATTATGTTATTTATGAATTAATTGGCCCTTGTTTGAAGTTATACGTTGGGGAGAAAACGACACAATGCAGGATATGTTTAAATAATCACAAATCTACTATTGGAACATGGAAAATTGACCTCCCAGTTCCCGGCATTTTCTTAAATGTAACCACCGTGTAGATATGTTAAAATTTACCGTTATTAATCATGTACCAGTCTTGAGAAGAGGAGGCGATAGGAGTAAAGTTTTGAAACAGAAAGAATTGATGTGGATTGAAGAATTGAATACATTAAAACCGGCGGGTTTAAATATAGATTTTCCTATAAAACCTTTTCTTTGAATAGTCGCATTAACCCAACGGGTACGCCAGATGTGCCACCATTGTACCTCTCAGTATTGGGAATTGTATATGTATTTTTATAATTTTTATGGTTTATACACAACGACACGATTGGACTTGACTTGACTATGTGCAGGACTTGACTAGTTTCAGTGACAGCAGACATAAACTTACTGGAATGACTGTAGCTTTTGGGGTCTTTCAGATGCTAATCACTTGCATTGAGATCTCTGGTGGTTGCTGTGCTCAGTCAGGTAGCAGGTGGTAAGAGCTATAAGAGTGAATTGTATTGGCCGCCCCTTTATATAGTGGGGGCTGGACTAAAGCCCATTGGTCAAGCTGCGGGTCATAGGTTAAGCTGGTACTCTCTGGGAGAACATGTGACAACAAATCATGTGACTGCATAACATGTGACAGACTTACACAGGTCCTTTAAACCTCCAACAGGTCCTTTGTACTACCTATTCATAAGGATACTGTCTAGGCCTTAAAGCAATATACACAACATTCTGGAAACAACAGGGGGAGCCCCCAGGTCACTGAGGATCTCAACCTGACAGGGCCTAAGGGTAGTACAGAAACATGTCCTGTACTGGGACATCACAACTGTTTGGAACTTGGGACGTGGAGTCGAGTCTCCTGGAGCTGAGCACCCACTTGGGACTACAAGTGCTTCACAGTGCCTTACCTCTCTCCTTTGCTGCCGTTAATATATAAAATGTAATGTGCATCTTAAAGGGCTACTTTGTCCCTAGACATGTTATCCCTTTTTCTAAGGAGATCTCAAGGCGGCACCTCAGCGTTCTGAACATTTATGGCCAGAATGGCGGCTTCGGGCCACCGTGTTTGGGACGTCATGCCCCCTCCATTCATGTCTAAGTAAGGGGGCATGACGGCTGTGGTTGGTAGAGTACCCCTTTAAGAATGTTCCTATAATCAAATCCAAGGAAGGAGGACTGGGGCATCTACTTTGGTCTTCTAACTAGTTTTTATTTTAACAACCAGTTCTCAACTGGATGCACAGGGTCTCTCCAGGAGGTCCGAATCCATTGGGTACCCCCCTCATCTGGTATATCTCCTTGCTTAACACAAGCTAATAGCACAATTCCTCTGAATCAATGGCAGCTTTGTATGGCCTTGTTATTCGGCCAGACTCTGATAGAGATTGTTGCTTAGCTGGGTGTTTTAGTATACATTGTTTTTCTTCATCTAGCAGGTTGCAGTATAAGCACAAATGAAGATATCGCGTTGTAAACATCGCGGGTTTCCCAATTACCATATATTCCGTCTACACCAGATTAGAATCAAATATTTGATTAATATTAATTGCGGCAAAGTAAATACAAAAGCTACGGATGGTAAAATCTGTATATTTGGCTATAAAAGCCATGATTTATTCATCTGAATCAATAGAATTAACTCCCCCACTGTCAATAGTTCCAGCTCCGTCTGCGCAGTTCTTCCAGGTGGCCCCGCGCAAGATCATTTATCAGTCGCGAGATTGTATCGCCTCTGACAAATGAACCGTTCCGGCGTGTACATAACAATATTTATATTTGGATTGTCTGCGGATATAAACATTGCCGCCTCTTTTTTCTCTATCTCCAAGTAAGCAATAAAGTTTTATAAGATATTCCGCAATAACAGCGACTTATCTCAGGCGGGGGGAGGGGGGAGCGAGACGACTATGAGGAATTAGAGGAAGGAAGAATATTCCACAGGAGGAAAATGGTGACACGGAGTGTATAGATTGAAAATAAATATCAGGGAGTATGAGAGAGCGAGCGAAACGGAGGCAAATAAGAAAGACAGCCGAATCTGTCAAATTGTTAGGCATTCTTTAGCAGATACCTCAGGGAAGACATCTCTTATGTAGCTGAAACTGTAACTGCGGGAACAGAAGTCTTTTTATGGAAATGAGATAATGTCAGGGATGACAGCCACAAATTCAGCAGCCCCCGAGCCAACTCTGCCGCTACCAACACAACCGCTTGTGTCCAATCAATGTGATGGAGCTTCTGAGCAAGATTCCTGGAATGGTAATTTGGCTTGGGAAGTAATGATAATGAACCATTCCCAAAGTAGAAGGGAAACAAGCTCTTGGGGGAGATGTGCTACACACTGTTTGTTGTGTTCGGCAGATTTCGAGTTCTGTTGATTTATATGTGATACTTGTGAGAATGTTAGGAGGAAAAAAAAACAAACACATCACGACCTTCATTCCGCTCATTCTTATAGGTTTAATTAAAGTGGTACTCCGCCCCTAGACATCTTATCCCCTATCCAAAGGATGGGGGATAAGATGTCTGATCACGGGGCTTGCGCTGCTTGGCGTTTAGAGCATTGGGTGCAGTGACGGAGGCTTTTGATGTCACGGTAAGCCCCTCAATGCAAGTCTATGGGAGGGGGGGGGGTGACGGAAGTCACACCCCCTCTCATAGACTTGCATTGAGGGGGCATGGCCGTGAGGTCACGAGCGGGGCATGACCGTTATGTCACGAGCCTCCGCCCTGCATCTTCAGTCATCCAGCACGGAGCGAAGTTCGCTCCGTGCATCGGATGTCTGGGGGGCCGCAGCCAAGATTGCGGGGGTCCCGCCGCTGGACATCTCATCCCCTATACTTTCGATAGGGTAAGATGTCTAGGGGTGGAGAACCCCTTTAAAGCTATGAGAGATAAAGGGGTTATCCACTGTAAAGTGATTTTAGTACGTATCTGCCAGACAGATTTCTGCTTGTCTTGGGGCTAAATGGCTATGTTGTGAGATTACCATAACGCTAAGGCAATCTTTTTGTGAAATTGCTATTTCCTGTGGGAGTCCCCCCCCCCCCCCCTCCACCAACTACAAGTCCCATGATTCCTCGTTTATAAGTGTGAGGTCACTTTTCTCCCTCGCACACATCAGCCACCCCACCCATTGAAACACATCTGTGCTCCCTTCCATGCAATAGACCAGTGTTTTCTAACCAGGGAGCCTCCAGCTGTTGCAAAACTACAATTTCTTGCAGAATGATCTCCCTTCCCCAGCATTCACTCCACCCATTGAAGCAGAGAGGCTCCATTTATCACCTGACTTGGGATGTAATGTCTCGGGCCACATTGCAACCTGGAATAACACTCATTTTGTATACTGTTAAAAATAAACATTGGGGCAAAAATCACAGAAGAATTGCGAACCCACCATTAAATACAGAGACAGACACTGTTTTATGAACTAGACTAACTTTACAGCCCCTGTAGCATAGTAAAAAAAAAAATGGAATACCCCTTTAACTGTAGCTGCCGAGCTCTCTGAGACCGTATAGGTACCAAGAAGTCATTGCACCTGTGTGGGTTCAAGTTATGTTTCTCTGTTAGAATAATGAGATGCAGGTGGAAAGATACAACATTTTGGATGCATTCCAGGATAATATACAAAACATCTATTCATAGACTGAGATCTTGGCACTGTGGTGGTGCAGGTGAAGAGGGAGTCTCCTCATTGCAGATAACAGACTTAAATTCATGGAGTAAATCTACCCTAGGGTAAGGTAACACATAGCCCATATGCTGGCTAAAGGAAACTTGCTGCACATTTTGCTATGAGCAGAAACACACGGCTTTCCTGTCACAGACCTGTGTGTGCAGTAAGGTTTGGAGTTGGGCCCGCCTCCAAACCTTACTGCACACACAGGGCTGCGACGGGAAAGCCCTATGTGTCTGCTCATAGCGAAATGTGCAGCGTATTTCCCTCTGCCCTGCGGATTTCTTGCAGAGTGACATACGTTGCGTATGTGCCATGTGTGACCCTACCCTTAGAGCATATTTCAGTTCTAACATATTTCAGTCCTGTACTGTAATTTCATTGATGTGGCTCAGACCTACCATGAATCGCAGTGTGGTGTGCGGGGGTGCCATGTAGGGAAGATGTTGTAACCCTGAGGGCAGATATTATTAACCCCTTCTTGTCGTGACGCCAGGGAATGGTTTAGCCTTAACCACCCGAAGGTAATACTGCTGGTCTTGGGCTAGGCCCAGGGGAAATGAAGACACCGAAGCCAAGTTACGGACAACGGTAGACAGGTGATACAGTTTATGCAGTCAGACAATATCCCAAGGAGGTGACCAGTGACACAGGGGGACCTCGCAGGCTTGCTGGGACTTGCAGTAGATGGAGAATCTTTAGTGCAGGCCATGTTGACTATAGAATACTTGACTTGACAATTGACATGAAGATGACTTTGAGCTTACTTGAGCTGACTTTGTGGCTGCAGACTTTAGGCTTTAGGCCTCCAATGCTCTGGACACAGACACTGAGACGACTGCACTGGACCTCAGCAGGAGCAAGAATGCTGGAAGAGAGAGACTGTAGCTCCACCCCTTATTTTATAGGGGTGTCTAGCAAAGAGCCCATAGGTCACTTGAGATGTCACCTGGTCACTAGTGCTTCCTGGATAACAAGCACATGGTCACAGTAATTAAAGAAACATTACACTTTTAACATATGTACATAGGGGATAACACTGCAGGGGGCCCTGGGGACATAAAGGGATTCTGCCTGACAGGACAGGAGAAGGGTACGGGGAAACACCATTCCGTACTGGGCCACCTCAGCAGAAACTGTATTATTCATCCCACCTAAGCCAGCCAGAGTAGACAGACTTGACTTATTAACATTCTGGAAGGTAAAATTGTCCTGCAAAATACATCCGTCTCAACAGCTGCATTGGTTGCACCCCAGGGTGCCCTGAGGCTTCGTCTGTGCAGATTTCTTACCTCAAGGCAGCTTGCAATAACAATCAGGCCAATAATTCACATTGCCATATTATGGCATTAATAGATCTGAATATAGAAAGTGATCTCAACTCTTATAATGCCACGTGGGGGAAGTTAGTTTATTTTCCTTAAAAAAGAATATTACTAATATGGTTTGATGACAAATTGGGAACCAAATAAAAATCACCAAAACACGCTCTATGCAGAGCAGTGGTCTCAAACTGTGGCCCTTCAACACCCAGCATTCCCGGACAACTCTCCATTTTACAGAGAAAACTCGAAAAAGGGTTGTGGTCATTGGGGAAAGGGGGCATGGTCACTGAAAAGTGGCATGTCCCCGACATTTAAAAAAAAATCCCAACATATTTACTAAGGTTTCCACAGAAAATGTGGTGGATGTGAGCTGGGAAAACCAGACAGATCAGAGCATGTGTAAAAAAACAAACAAAAACAAACAAAAAAAATAAATAAACATATGGAAAAGTGCATGTAGGGAAACCTTAGTAAAGACTGTGGAAAAAATATCTGTGGGGGAAAAAACCACAAAGAAAACTCCACTCTTAGTAAATAAGGGCCACTCTGTCTTAGTTTATCATACTTTTTAAGATTTTTTTTAGTTTTTTTTTCTTTTTACCATTTGTGAATTCAAATATTCTTCTTTACATCCAGAAGCTTAATTCCCCTCCCCTTCCGTGCTGCTCACGGCTCAGACTTTGTTATAATGTATCGTATAATGTATAGGCAATAATCTGTGAACTAAGAACAACAGAAATGCAATTTCTTTCCAGGACTCCAGGCTGACAACTTTTGTTTACGCATTATATGCATTATAAAAAACTATTTTGCCGGAAGGATTGCCAGGTGGGTTGAATTCTCTGAATATAGAAATTCTTTTTACTTCCATACGTAAACACAAAAGCTATGGAGACCTTTTGTTTTTAGTATATATTTTTTTCTGAATGCAAAATTAAGCAACTTTCGAAATGGTTTTAATAAAAAAATTATACTCTGTGTCTCAGAGAAAGGTAAGAAAACTAGATGAGCTAACATGAAGGGCAGCTCACACAAGATAATGATAGGAAGGGGATAATGCATGGGAAGAGAAACTCACACAGACTGTAGATAGGGAGAAAATCAGGTATAAGGCATTCTGTAGAGAGAAAGTCACATGGGCTGTAGATAGGGAGAAAAACAGATATAATGCATTCTACAGAGAGAAAGGCACATGGGCTGTAGATACCGAGAAAAACAGGTGCATATGACATTCTGTAAAGAGAAAGTCACATGGGCTGTAGATAGGGAGAAAAAACAGGTAAAAGGCATTCTATTAGGAGAAAGACACATGGGCTGTAGATAGAGAGAAAAAACGGTATAAGGCATTCTGTAAGGAGAAAGACACATCGGCTACGTAGAGAAAAAGAAGAGTAGCCACAGCAAATTGTAGACTTGTGAACTCACAGATCTTACATCCAACAGGTATTATGAGTAAAATAACCCCACATAAGAATAATCTGCCCCTAGGATCAGGCTTCCAATTGCATAAAAGATTCCATACACAAACCTAGTACACTTTCAACTCAAGGTAACCAATAGTATATGAAAAAATCTTTTTTTCTTTTTAAAAGATGTCAATTACCTTGAAAGCTTACTTGTCATTTTTCAGGGTAAATGTGTGCACATGAGGAGACCTGTGTACATGAGAAGATATATTTAATGTTTTGTTGTCCCTTAGCTAGTGGGTGTAACCTTGCTGCTCTTATGTGTCCCATACATTGCATGCACACACACACACACACACACACACACACACATAAAAGGGATTGTGTTATTCTGTCTGTTTATAGTACACCATCTGAAGAAGCAGCATAGCAGCATAAAGGACATAATAAAGAAGTCATAAGCAGTCTAAGCTGTGAATAAAATGGAATGAAAAGAAATCCCAGCACCAGCGGCTTTGATGCAAATAAAAGGATTTATTTATAATACAGCATGTATTATACATGTAACAAGACGCGTTTTGGCTAATGCAGCCTTTCTCAATCTTATCAGATAAGATTGAGAAAGGCTACATTAGCCAAAACGTGTCTTATTACGTGTATAATACATGCTGTATTATAAATAAATTATTTTATTTGCATCAAAGCCACTGGTGCTGGGAATTCTTTTCTTTCTATTGGATTTATATGATCCACGAGCACGGCGCACTTTACCCTGGTGCCGTCCTTTTCTACACAGTAAGCTGGGAATCAAGCCATGGATTGCAATTAAATACTTACAGTAAGATCTTGTAATGTCTTCTTGGAGCCTCTGTTTGCTTTTTGCTTTCTCCAACCACTCCCCCCCTCATCTCACTTCTCACCCCTTTCTATCTCCATAGACTCGTATGAACAGCACGTAACCTGATCTCTCAAGCAATTACTCAACCATGTTGCAAACACAAGATGGAATTGAGCAGCTGGCTTTTTGTTTTCTCTTTGTTGAAATGATGGAAAGTATTTAACCCCTTAAGGACGCAGGACGTAAATGTACGTCCTGGTGAGGTGGTACTTAACGCACCAGGACGTACATTTACGTCCTAAGCATAACCGCGGGCATCGGAGCGATGCCCGTGTCATGCGCGGCTGATCCCGGCTGCTGATCGCAGCCAGGGACCCGCCGGCAATGGCCGACGCCCGCGATCTCGCGGGCGTCCGCCATTAACCCCTCAGGTGCCGGGATCAATACAGATCCCGGCATCTGCGGCAGTTCGTGATTAAAATGAACGATCGGATCGCCCGCAGCGCTGCTGCGGGGATCCGATCATTCATAACGCCGCACGGAGGTCCCCTCACCTTCCTCCGTGTGGCTCCCGGAGTCTCCTGCTCTGGTCTGTGATCGAGCAGACCAGAGCAGGAGATGACCGATAATACTGATCTGTTCTATGTCCTATACATAGAACAGATCAGTATTAGCAATCATGGTATTGCTATGAATAGTCCCCTATGGGGACTATTCAAGTGTAAAAAAAAATGTAAAAAAATGTAAAAGTAAAAGTAAAAAAAAAGTGAAAAATCCCCTCCCCCAATAAAAAAGTAAAACGTCCGTTTTTTCCTATTTTACCCCCAAAAACCGTAAAAAACATTTTTTATAGACATATTTGGTATCGCCGCGTGCGTAAATGTCTGAAATATTAAAATAAAATGTTAATGATCCCGTACGGTGAACGGCGTGAACGAAAAAAAATTTAAAAAGTCCAAAATTCCTACTTTTTTAATACATTTTATTTTAAAAAAAATTATAAAAAATGTATTAAAAGTTTTTTATATACAAATGTGGTATCAAAAAAAAGTACAGATCATGGCGCAAAAAATGAGCCCCCATACCGCCGCTTATACGGAAAAATAAAAAAGTTATAGGTCATCAAAATAAAGGGATTATAAACGTACTAATTTGGTTAAAAAGTTTGTGATTTTTTTTAAGCGCAACAATAATATAAAAGTATATAATAATGGGTATCATTTTAATCGCATTGACCCTCAGAATAAAGAACACATGTCATTTTTACCAGAAATTGTACGGGGTGAAAACAAAACCTTCCAAAATTAGCAAAATTGCGTTTTTCATTTTAATTTCCCCACAAAAATAGTGTTTTTTGGTTGCGCCATACATTTTATGATATAATGAGTGATGTCATTACAAAGGACAACTGGTCGCGCAAAAAACAAGCCCTGATACTAGTCTGTGGATGAAAATATAAAAGAGTTATGATTTTTAGAAGGCGAGGAGGAAAAAATGAAAACGTAAAAATTAAATTGTCTGAGTCCTTAAGGCCAAAATGGGCTGAGTCCTTAAGGGGTTAAAGCCTATGTCCAATGATCCTGCATCATCTTCAGTTCCAACGAGGGGAGATGCAGGCCATGGTGGGTGGTGAGGTTGCAGAGGCACCCATATTACACTAAGCAAAGTTTTGTGCACAAGGCTAGTGTTACTCACTAATTTATTTTTTTTTTTAAATGTGCTGTTTTTGATACAGCCAGAAGTGGATAGTGCAAGAAGGAGAAGTAGAAGTCCTTCCTTTATTTTTCCCATTACAAGAAATTCACTTATTTACACTGCTCTACACTGCACTGTATTATGAATAAAGTTTCACTTGTTTGATTGAAATTCCAAGAAAAAAACTGTGCAAAGTCAAAAACCGTATGGGGAAAACCGGATGGAACCGTACGCACATATGGTTCTGTACGGTTCCCATTGACTCCCATGTTAAAAAAAATGTATACGTTTCAGTACGTTTTTTTCACCCGAACCAAAAACCGTGGTAGGCTACAGTTTTGGGTATGGGAAAAAAACTGACAAAACCGTACAGGATGCAAAACGGACACAACCGGATGCATCTTTTGGCATATGGTTTTAAATGGAGAGTCAATGCATACGGTTTTCAATACGGTTCTGTACGGTTTTCAAATTGAACACGTATACGGGAACTGTACTGCAAAAACGTGGTGTGAACCCAGCCTTATCTTTTAAAAAATTTGCTCAGCTGGTGCACCATTCTCCCCAAGCCGGTCCTGTGGCACAGCTCTTTTTCTGTTTAGGGTCCATGAGTGTATTGCCCACTCAGCCAGTTAGCCGCCATACCGGTGTCCTGCCTCAGCCTCTGATTGGCTGCACTGCACTCGCAGGCCCTAAACCATTGGTCTCAAACTATGGCCCTACAGATGTTGCAAAACTTCAACTCCCAGCATGCCCGGACAGCCGTTGGCTGTCCAGGCATGCTGAGAGTTGAAGTTTGCAAAATCTGGATTGCCACAGTTTTCGACCACTGCCCTACACAGAAGAAGTGCTGAGCAACAGGATCGGCTTTGGAAGAACTGTGGCGGGGTGAGCATAGATGTTTTTTTTACACAAAATATATGTAAATTGACATACTCCTTTAAAGGGATACTCCGCCGCTAGACATGTTATCCGATGGATAGGGAATAACATGTCTGATTTTGTGGGTCTGGTTGGCTGGGGACCCCTATGATCTCCATCGCGGCAGCCCAGTCATCCGGTGCACGGAGCAAACTCTGCTCTGTGCCGGATGGCTTGCAACCACAGCCGCCATGCCCCCTCCATTCATGTCTATGGGAGAAGGCGTGATGGCTGTCTACTAGCAGTCATGTCCCCTCCCATAAACATGAATGGAGGGGGCGTGGCAGTACGGAGATTGCGGAAGGGGGGGGGGAGGGTCCCAGTGGCTGGACCCCCGCGATCAGACATGTTATCCCCTATCCAAAGAATAACATGTCTAAGGACGGAGCACCCCTTTAAAGAAGTTTCGTTTATAAAGTATTCTCAAGTGTTTGGGCCAGATAAGTCACTGTACGCTGCCTCTTCGTCTCATACATTGGGCACTGTATATTATTTGCAGGTGTCACATTTAGTTCTTTATTGTACCGTATTACTTTGAAACAGATGTTCTTCCCCCAGATCGGCCTATTCTCAGCCAAGATGTAGCAGATTTGGAGTCAGTGTGCTTTCATGTAATGTCATTTTGCTGTCTGCCGTGTGTGGGAAGAGACTTTGATAAAGCGGGATTGACAGCAGCAGAACTTAGTGGTAAATGTCAGCCGCATCGGAGGGGGACAAATTATACACATTCTTGCATGGGATGGAATTTATTTTCCAGCATTTAATCCATCTAAAATCCTATTTGCACAACGTAGTTTGCATTTTTCATTTTATAACGTCTAGACACTGATTTTTATTTTTGGCAGTCATTTTGTTCCAGCACATTCTATGCTGTTGAAATTACATTGGCCTTTGTTACCCAAGGGGCTTAGAATCCATTTACCTGTATACAGGATAAAGTATACAACAACGTGCATGCCACGTGTATCAGAGCATCAAAAGGCGGGGGCCAGAGTCTTCCCTTTGGACTGGAGATGAGTGAATTTGACTTGGAACAAAGTTAAAACAATTTCCCAAAAGTTTCGGAATTTTGGTAAAGCTGAAATGGAATTTAATTTAAAGGGAACCAATCAGCAGATTTAAGCCTATATAATGTTTGACAATGCTTTATATATTCTAAAATTGTGATCCTCACCATCCCCGGGCCGCCCCGCAAGTAGGACTTATACTTACCAGAACCAAAGTACCACATCAATCTACAACAAAAATAGCATGCTGTCTGGGCATGCGGGGAGTTGTAGTTTTGCAACAGGTGGAGGCACCCTGGTTGGGAAACACTGATCTAAGGACTAGGGATCGACCCATTATCGGTTAGGCCAATATTATCGGCCGATATTCACGATTTTAGACATTATTGGTATCGGCAATTACCTTGCCGATATGCCGGTAATACCCCACCCCGCATCACCGGCCAGAGACCACTGCCGCCGCTGCCCCATTGCCTCCCCCATCCCTGGTTTTATAATTACCTGTTCCCAGGGCCCGGGGTCTGCGCTACTTCTGGCTCCTGCAACGTCCTGCGGCGTCCTGCACGCTGCGCAATGACGAGTGATGTCCTCAACGCAACGTCACCGTCAGTTCGCACATTGACAGCTCAGGACGCCGCCAGAGCCAGAAGTAGCGTGGACCCCGGGAACAGGTAATTATAAAATTATAAAATGGGGCAGCGGCGGTGGTGGTTAGACTAGGGAGGACCCCCGGACAGGCAGGGGGAGAGAAGCGGGCAGCGGCGGTCTCTGGCCAGAGGATAGGCAGGGGGGAGCAACGGCGGTGGTGGTTGGACTAGGGAGGACCCCAGGACAGGCAGGGGGAGAGAAGCGGGTGGCGGAGGCAGTCTCTGGCCCCGCAAAAGCCGCTGCAGTTCATTGATTTAAAGTGCCCACTTTAAATCATTGATCTGCAGCAGCTTCTGCGAGGCTGGGTGGGGGGAAATAGCCGATAACTTATACCGGAATATCGGTATAAGTTATCGGCTACCGGCCTGAAAGGTCACAGATTATCAATATCAGCCCTAAAAAAATCGATATTGGTCGATCCCTACTAAGGACTCTGGTCATGTGTTCCATGTGACACCGGTGTGACAACAAATGTTCTCTTTAATTTCTTTCCCATTTTCCGACCACTCGATCACAGGACCGGACTAGAAGTAAATTTTTTACTACGCGGCAACTAATTTGCATTTAATTTTGTTCCATTCTCAGTAGCTGTGGCTCCTCCAGTAATGTCATGCATTAAACGGAGCGCCGCTCGCTTCATAACGGGCTATCCGCACCCATCTCCTGTGTGAACAATACACCAGGCATTGAGTGAATAATACAGAGTACGGCACAATGCGAGCGGTGTCTGCCGCCGGGTTCATTTACTTTCTCCAGCGCCTTTATTATGTTTCCAAATGTCTGTGATACAATAGTACAATAGAGAGGTATATCTTGTATTGGAACATTCTGGAATGGGGAAAAATAGAGAAATATTGCAGAATGAAGAATAAACATCACAACAATAGCAGTATTGCCATCAAAATGGATTAAAATACCTGATACTGGGATTAGTTTACATGTATAGGTCTGGGGTGTGTTTGTACCATGCAAAGACCCCCCCCCCCCCCAAATAGCAGCTACCTTTTATTTACCACCATTGGGCTAAATTTGCTTTCGATTTTTACTAGATGCTTTATGTCAAATAAAACCTTTCTACTGGTTGCTTTTTTTTTTTTTTTTTTTTTTTTTTTAGCCAAGCTGCAATACCAGACGCAGCCTATAGACAGGTGTGGCTCTGTTTCAGGATGGGAGCCTCCATGTTTTTATATTCTTGGACAAACCTTTTAAAGGGAGTTCTTACAGAGATAAATCATGGGGAAAAACATATGACTTATCCAAAAGACAATCTCATGTACGGGCTCCCGGCTCTCCCCGGGAATGGTGCGTCACGAGTCACGACCCCCACACAAAGCGGCAGCCAACATGCCCCCTCTATATATCTATATAGGAGAGCCGTTTAGCTATCTTTGGCTATCTTTGGCTCTCACATAGTGATGTATGGAGGGGGCGCAGCTTTTTGCGTGGGTAATGACGTGCCCGGCCCACCGTACAGGAGATCACGGGGGGGGCCCAGCGATCCTATGGATAAGGCAAAGTTTTTCTCCTTGATACTTCTCCTTTAAAGGGGTTGTCCTGTTAAAGAACCTGTGTATGGTTTCAAAAAGAAGTATAATAAAGCAACTTATAATGTTATTAGCCATACTGCACAGATCTCTTCATATCAGTGGAGCTGTCTGGCTTGTAGCTGTGACGCCAGTCACGCCACATCACACTGTCTGAAAGCTGAGCTTCTATCCCTTCTCCCTTCCTGTCTGCTCAGGACAAGACCATTGATGTGAAGAGGGAAAGGCTACTACTGGTTTTAGACTTTAAGGCAGCAGGAAGCTTTTCTCAATCACAATAGTTTCCATCAGAACAGGCTCACTGCTATCTTATCTGAAAAAGTTTTCCTGCTGCCTCAAGATCTATTGTAATACAGAGGTACCCCATCATTTGACCGCATCAATAGAGGTGATAGGCACATTTTTTCATGTACCAGGTGATTGGCCATCTTACAGAGGCCTCTATCTGTGTGGACCCCTGAACAGGGTCTTTGAACGCTGGGGTAATACACAAGGCACTGTCCTCTGATTTTTTATACTCTCATACAGGTTAAAATCTATTAAGTAGTAAAATAAGCTCCTCTCTTCACATCTATGGTCTCGTCCTGAGAAGACAGGAGGGGAGGAGCAATCGCAGCTCTGCTTTCAAAGAGTATGTTGTGATGTCACAGCTACAAGCCAGACAGCTCAGCTGATATAGAGATATCTGTGCAGTATGACTACTAACATTATACTGTATTAGTAAGTTGCTCTATTCTACATTTTGACACCATACACAGGTTGTTTTGTTAGCTGGTCAACCACTTCAAGGGGATTTCTTCCAAAACAGCATCACACCCATCCTTAATTTGTGTGGGATATTGCTGCTCAGTTCTATTGAAGTGAATGCTGTCAAGTTGTAATACCACACACAACCTGAGAACAGGCGTGGTGCTGTTTTAGGAAGAAATTAGCTCTGTTTTTCTTTTTCTGGATAACTTCTTTAAGCTGCCATAGGAAACCAACTAAATGTCCAGATTATATGTAATGTTATGCTCCTGTATTCTTACTGCCATGGCTGCTATGTTTTACTTCACCACTCCACATGACAATTACTTTTGGCCGCTGGATTTCTCCTGCAGCATCCTTTTCACTGCCATTCTAGTTTTCCTGGGCACTCGTACCATGCCTATGCTGGCTCTAACATACCTAAAGGGGTACTCCGGTGCTCCAGCATTCTGAACATTTTGTTCAGAACGGCCGGAGCCGGAGGCTATGATCGTGACATCACGCCACACCCCCTCCATTCATGTCTATGGGAGGGGGCGACACGCCCCCTCCCATAGACATGAATGGAGGGGGTGTGATGTGATGTCACGAGGGGGCGTGTCCGTGATGTTATGACCACTGCCACAGGAACCCAGCAGCGGGACCCCCGCGATCAGATATGGTATCTCCTATTTTTTTGGATAGGGGATAAGATGTCTAGCAGCAGAGTACCCCTTTAAAGGACTATTAAAGGACTATTGTGTGCAGCTGTTCCCATTTCTCCGTCAGTGCCTTGGCACCCCACAATAATAACAGGCTTTCTCATATTGTGCTTCTTGTCTTAGCAATGAGGTTCCATAGATCCTGCGATCTGCAATTGTGTATCGTAGTAATTTTCTAGTCTCCTTGCATTTCTCTTCACTTGCTGCCTGTCCTGACCTTCTGTCTGTTACCTGTGATTATGGATCTCTGCCTGCCCAGACCACACTTATACCGACCATTGCTTACTCTGAAAATAGCAACATGAGTGTTTTCTGCAGCAATATGCAGATTTTTGTACATTAAAATGGTGTCTCCGGGCAGTGGAATATATAGAAAACCGGTGCATATAACAAAGGCTTTTTCAATGCATTAAAAAAAAACTAAAGTGTGAGCAAAGGTACAACACGTTTCGAGGGAGAATAATCCATCATAACGTCATCCTGATTCTTGTACGAAGGTTAAAGGGGGAAAACCAGGACCCTTTAGACTCCACTCTTCGGTTAGTCCAATGCCAAATCCGAAGGAATATGGTGGAATAATAACTCTTGCCAGGTAGGCCTTGTGACAATTAGACCACCGCCTAAGGGCTATTCAAGAATAACATGTAAATAATGTTTCCTTTGTATTGTTCCAATACAACTCAAATTAAACCAAAAGGGGCATTTCAGTATACATACGAAACTTTGAATCCAGCACTTCAGATTATTCACTCCATTAAAAATGTCATACAAAATGTAAAGTACAAGTACAACGAATGGAAAAACAAAACAGATTGACGCTTTTTTGGTTATGCTAGCACTTGATGATGAGTAAGGGCTAATGTTCCCAGAAACGCGTCGATCTGTTCTGTATTTTCTTTCCTTGGTTCACAAGCCAATGTGTTACGCCGAGCGCTCCGGGTCCCCGCTCCTCCCCGGAGCGCTCGCTACACTCTCCCCGCTGCAGCGCTCCGGTCAGATCCACTGACCCGGGGCGCTGCGATTCCGCTTCCAGCCGGGATGCGATTCGCGATGCGGGTAGCGCCCGCTCGCGATGCGCACCCCGGCTCCCGTACCTGACTCGCTCTCCCTCGGTCCTGTCCCGGCGCGCGCGGCCCCGCTCCCTAGGGCGCGCGCGCGCCGGGTCTTTGCGATTTAAAGGGCCACTGCGCCGCTGATTGGCGCAGTGATTCCAATTAGTGTCTTCACCTGTGCACTTCCCTATATCACCTCACTTCCCCTGCACTTCCTTGCCGGATCTTGTTGCCATTGTGCCAGTGAAAGCGTTTCCTGTGTGTTCCTAGCCTGTGTTCCAGACCTCCTGCCGTTGCCCCTGACTACGATCCTTGCTGCCTGCCCCGACCTTCTGCTACGTCCGACCTTGCTTCTGTCTACTCCCTTGTACCGCGCCTATCTTCAGCAGCCTGAGAGGTGAGCCGTTGCTAGTGGATACGACCTGGTCACTACCGCCGCAGCAAGACCATCCCGCTTTGCGGCGGGCTCTGGTGAAAACCAGTAGTGACTTAGAACCGGTCCACTAGCACGGTCCACGCCAATCCCTCTCTGGCACAGAGGATCCACTACCTGCCAGCCGGCATCGTGACAGTAGATCCGGCCATGGATCCCGCTGAAGTTCCTCTGCCAGTTGTCGCTGACCTCACCACGGTGGTCGCCCAGCAGTCACAACAGATAGCGCAACAAGGCCAACAGCTGTCTCAACTGACCGTTATGCTACAGCAGTTACTACCACAGCTTCAGCAGTCATCTCCTCCGCCAGCTCCTGCACCTCCTCCGCAGCGAGTGGCCGCTCCTGGTCTACGCCTATCCTTGCCGGATAAATTTGATGGGGACTCTAAGTTTTGCCGTGGCTTTCTTTCCCAATGTTCCCTGCATCTGGAGATGATGTCGGACCTGTTTCCCACTGAAAGGTCTAAGGTGGCTTTCGTAGTCAGCCTTCTGTCTGGAAAAGCCCTGTCTTGGGCCACACCGCTCTGGGACCGCAATGACCCCGTCACTGCCTCCGTACACTCCTTCTTCTCGGAAATCCGAAGTGTCTTTGAGGAACCTGCCCGAGCCTCTTCTGCTGAGACTGCCCTGTTGAACCTGGTCCAGGGTAATTCTTCCGTTGGCGAGTATGCCGTACAATTCCGTACTCTTGCTTCAGAATTATCCTGGAACAATGAGGCCCTCTGCGCGACCTTTAAAAAAGGCCTATCCAGCAACATTAAAGATGTTCTGGCCGCACGAGAAATGCCTGCTAATCTTCATGAACTTATTCACCTAGCCACTCGCATTGACATGCGTTTTTCCGAAAGGCGTCAGGAGCTCCGCCAAGATATGGACTCTGTTCGCACGAGGCGTTTCTTCTCCTCGGCTCCTCTCTCCTCTGGTCCCCTGCAATCTGTTCCTGTGCCTCCCGCCGTGGAGGCTATGCAGGTCGACCGGTCTCGCCTGACACCTCAAGAGAGGACACGACGCCGCATGGAGAACCTCTGCCTGTACTGTGCTAGTACCGAACACTTCCTGAGGGATTGTCCTATCCGTCCTCCCCGCCTGGAAAGACGTACGCTGACTCCGCACAAAGGTGAGACAATCCTTGATGTCTACTCTGCTTCTCCACGTCTTACTGTGCCTGTGCGGATGTCTGCCTCTGCCTTCTCCTTCTCTACTGTGGCCTTCTTGGACTCTGGATCTGCAGGAAATTTTATTTTGGCCTCTCTCGTCAACAGGTTCAACATCCCAGTGACCAGTCTCGCCAGACCCCTTTACATCAATTGTGTAAACAATGAAAGATTGGACTGTACCATACGTTTCCGCACGGAGCCCCTTCTAATGAGCATCGGATCTCATCACGAGAGGATTGAACTTTTGGTCCTCCCCAATTGCACCTCGGAAATTCTCCTTGGACTTCCCTGGCTTCAACTTCATTCCCCAACCCTGGATTGGTCCACTGGGGAGATCAAGAGTTGGGGGCCCTCTTGTTCCAAGGACTGTCTAAAACCGGTTCCCAGTAACCCTTGCCGTGACTCTGTGGTTCCTCCAGTAACCGGTCTCCCTAAGGCCTATATGGACTTCGCGGATGTTTTCTGCAAAAAACAAGCGGAGACTCTACCTCCTCACAGGCCTTATGATTGTCCTATCGACCTCCTCCCGGGCACTACTCCACCCCGGGGCAGAATTTATCCTCTCTCTGCCCCAGAGACTCTTGCCATGTCTGAATACGTCCAGGAAAATTTAAAAAAGGGCTTTATCCGTAAATCCTCCTCTCCTGCCGGAGCCGGATTTTTCTTTGTGTCCAAAAAAGATGGCTCCCTACGTCCTTGCATTGACTACCGCGGTCTTAATAAAATCACGGTTAAGAACCGCTACCCCCTACCCCTCATCTCTGAACTCTTTGATCGCCTCCAAGGTGCCCACATCTTTACTAAATTGGACTTAAGAGGCGCCTATAACCTCATCCGCATCAGAGAGGGGGATGAGTGGAAAACAGCATTTAACACCAGAGATGGACACTTTGAGTATCTGGTCATGCCCTTTGGCCTGTGCAACGCCCCTGCTGTCTTCCAAGACTTTGTTAATGAAATTTTTCGTGATCTGTTATACTCCTGTGTTGTTGTATATCTGGATGATATCCTAATTTTTTCGGCCAATCTAGAAGAACACCGCCAGCATGTCCGTATGGTTCTTCAGAGACTTCGTGACAATCAACTCTATGCTAAAATTGAGAAATGTCTGTTTGAATGCCAATCTCTTCCTTTTCTAGGATATTTGGTCTCTGGCCAGGGACTACAAATGGATCCAGACAAACTCTCTGCCGTCTTAGATTGGCCACGCCCCTCCGGACTCCGTGCTATCCAACGCTTTTTGGGGTTCGCCAATTATTACAGGCAATTTATTCCACATTTTTCTACCCTTGTGGCTCCTATCGTGGCTTTAACCAAAAAAAATGCCGATCCCAAGTCCTGGCCTCCTCAAGCGGAAGACGCCTTTAAACGACTCAAGTCTGCCTTTTCTTCGGCTCCCGTGCTCTCCAGACCTGACCCTTCCAAACCCTTCCTACTGGAGGTTGATGCCTCCTCAGTGGGAGCTGGAGCTGTTCTTCTACAGAAAAATTCTTCCGGGCATGCCGTCACTTGTGGTTTTTTTTCTAGGACCTTCTCTCCGGCGGAGAGGAACTACTCCATCGGGGATCGAGAGCTTCTAGCCATTAAATTAGCACTTGAGGAATGGAGGCATCTGCTGGAGGGATCAAGATTTCCAGTTATTATTTACACCGACCACAAGAACCTCTCCTACCTCCAGTCTGCCCAACGGCTGAATCCTCGCCAGGCCCGGTGGTCTCTGTTCTTTGCCCGGTTTAATTTTGAGATTCACTTTCGTCCTGCCGATAAGAACATTAGGGCCGATGCTCTCTCTCGTTCCTCGGATGCCTCAGAAGTTGAACTCTCTCCGCAACACATCATTCCACCTGACTGCCTGATCTCCACTTCTCCTGCCTTCATCAGGCAAACTCCTCCAGGAAAGACCTTTGTTTCTCCACGCCAACGCCTCGGAATCCTCAAATGGGGTCACTCCTCCCATCTCGCAGGTCATGTGGGCATCAAGAAATCTCTGCAACTCATCTCCCGCTTCTATTGGTGGCCGACTCTGGAGACGGATGTTGTGGACTTTGTGCGAGCCTGCACTATCTGTGCCCGGGATAAGACTCCTCGCCAGAAGCCCGCTGGTTTTCTTCATCCCCTGCCTGTCCCCGAACAGCCTTGGTCTCTGATTGGTATGGATTTTATTACTGATTTACCCCCTTCCCGTGGCAACACTGTTATTTGGGTGGTCGTTGATCGATTCTCCAAAATGGCACATTTCATCCCTCTTCCTGGTCTTCCTTCAGCGCCTCAGTTGGCTAAACAATTTTTTGTACACATTTTTCGTCTTCACGGGTTGCCTACGCAGATCGTCTCGGATAGAGGTGTCCAATTCGTGTCTAAATTCTGGAGGGCTCTCTGTAAACAACTCAAGATTAAATTAAATTTTTCTTCTGCATATCATCCCCAGTCCAATGGACAAGTAGAAAGAATTAACCAGGTCTTGGGTGATTATTTGCGACATTTTGTTTCCTCCCGCCAGGATGACTGGGCAGATCTCCTTCCATGGGCCGAATTCTCGTATAACTTCAGAGTCTCTGAATCTTCCTCCAAATCCCCATTTTTCGTGGTGTACGGCCGTCACCCTCTTCCCCCCCTCCCTACCCCCTTGCCCTCTGGTCTACCCGCTGTGGATGAAATTTCTCGTGACCTTTCCATCATATGGAGAGAGACCCAAAATTCTCTCTTACAGGCTTCATCACGCATGAAGAAGTTCGCAGATAAGAAAAGAAGAGCTCCTCCCGTTTTTTCCCCTGGAGACAAGGTATGGCTCTCCGCTAAATATGTCCGCTTCCGTGTCCCTAGCTACAAGTTGGGACCACGCTATCTTGGTCCTTTCAAAGTTTTGTGTCAAATTAATCCTGTCTCTTACAAACTTCTTCTTCCTCCTTCTCTTCGTATCCCTAATGCCTTTCACGTCTCTCTTCTTAAACCACTCATCCTCAACCGTTTTTCTCCCAAATCTGTTCCTCCCACTCCTGTTTCCGGCTCCTCGGACATCTTCTCTGTCAAAGAGATCTTAGCCTCTAAAAAGGTCAGAGGGAAAACTTTTTTTTTAGTGGACTGGGAGGGTTGTGGTCCTGAAGAGAGATCCTGGGAACCTGAGGACAACATCCTAGACAAAAGTCTGCTCCTCAGGTTCTCAGGCTCTAAGAAGAGGGGGAGACCCAAGGGGGGGGGTACTGTTACGCCGAGCGCTCCGGGTCCCCGCTCCTCCCCGGAGCGCTCGCTACACTCTCCCCGCTGCAGCGCTCCGGTCAGATCCACTGACCCGGAGCGCTGCGATTCCGCTTCCAGCCGGGATGCGATTCGCGATGCGGGTAGCGCCCGCTCGCGATGCGCACCCCGGCTCCCGTACCTGACTCGCTCTCCCTCGGTCCTGTCCCGGCGCGCGCGGCCCCGCTCCCTAGGGCGCGCGCGCGCCGGGTCTTTGCGATTTAAAGGGCCACTGCGCCGCTGATTGGCGCAGTGATTCCAATTAGTGTCTTCACCTGTGCACTTCCCTATATCACCTCACTTCCCCTGCACTTCCTTGCCGGATCTTGTTGCCATTGTGCCAGTGAAAGCGTTTCCTGTGTGTTCCTAGCCTGTGTTCCAGACCTCCTGCCGTTGCCCCTGACTACGATCCTTGCTGCCTGCCCCGACCTTCTGCTACGTCCGACCTTGCTTCTGTCTACTCCCTTGTACCGCGCCTATCTTCAGCAGCCTGAGAGGTGAGCCGTTGCTAGTGGATACGACCTGGTCACTACCGCCGCAGCAAGACCATCCCGCTTTGCGGCGGGCTCTGGTGAAAACCAGTAGTGACTTAGAACCGGTCCACTAGCACGGTCCACGCCAATCCCTCTCTGGCACAGAGGATCCACTACCTGCCAGCCGGCATCGTGACACAATGGCATTTATAACAGAGTGAATAATATTAATATTATAATATATAACATATCCCCTTTCCACAGGATAGGAAATAAGCATCTGATCGTGAGGGGTCCGACTGCTGAGACCCCACACAATCAGTTGAATGGGCCTCCATCTCTTCCTGTGCATGGACTGGCATGTCGGCACACACTCTATCCTTCTCTATGGACGTGTCAGAGATATATAAACACTGTTTTTAGGTGTTCCTATAGAAAATGCATGTGTGCTGATAGGCCACTCCATGCAGAAAGATAAGGGGCCCCATTCTGGAGATAGCAGATACTAGGGGTTCTCCGCCCTTAGACATCTTATCCGCCCCTGGGAACCCCTGCTATCTTCTGCACGCCACCATGGCATTCTGAACATTTTGTTTCGAGTGCTGGGTTCCCGGCTGTGACTTGATGCCACGCCCCCTCATGATGTCATGCCACGCCCCTTCCATTCATGTCTATGGGAGGGGGTATGACATCCGTGACGTCACGAGGGGGTGTGACATGACATCACAACTACCCCTGCCGGAATCCAGCGTTCTAAACATAATGTTCAGAACACCGAGTGCTGCACGGGTGCTTTGGATAGGGGATAAGATGTCTAGGGGTACCCATTTCCTTTATATTTTTTTTTTTAGTACCCCTTTAAAACTATTTTGTAAATAGTTTTCTTTATAAAATTGAACAGTGGGCCACACATTGAAAGGACGATATGAACCATATAAAGGGTTCATCATGTCAGCTTTAGAGATCTGTCTTCTGTCGGGCTCTTTGATCACATGTAAACCAAACTACAGTAAAAGGAGGAATTTCTTGCTTTAAATTGGTGATTTCCCTAAAGGTAAAATATATCAGAGTCTCTTTCTTGTATGATAGACTTTACTAATACTGGAGCTGATTTGTACAAGTCATGAAAAGTGAGGAGTTTCACACCCAGGACTGATTTCTATAAATGAGACCTTGGGAAGGAGTAAAAAGAATAAATCAAAGCCTGGTCATTTTGCTTCAAAGGGAGAACTACAGTCTTAGACTGATGGATGTAGCATTTAGGGTGCAAAAGGTGCCCGAAGGAGGCAGGAAAGACCTGATGAATAATTGAGTCTAGTGGGGGAGATTAGCTTCCTAGAGCCAGGCAAACCCAGCAAAGAGCAGTCAGAGACAGGGACATGGAAGTGACGCTTAAACATCTGCTTTTGTTTTCCATCAAATAAACAGCCTTGATGCTTCGGCATAAACAAAATATAAAATTAGCCCTGCTTGTTAAGCAATGAATATTCAGAAGACGTTCCTGCCTTTACAGGTGCCTTACTACCAGCCACCCAACACAACAGTCAACAAATGTTTTACTCACACAGGTGATGTCCCTTTTTGGAGGCTGCTAACATTCAGATTCAAACTCTTATTAGTGGTGAAGGTTTCTCACAACCTACATTGCAGACTGACGGACTCTCACCAGTAACAAGCTGTAACGCTGCTGGATGTGGATCCTCCGACCTGTTTTGCAGATTACACAGGCCGTATCGGGGAGCGGAGTCTAAGGTTCCGCTGTTCTTCACCTAATCCCGCCGTAAGGCAGGAAGGGCTTGCTGTGGCAGACGACACCCAGGTCGCCACCCCCGATATGACTCGACCACACAGGTAACTGCGCAAGACGAGGTACAGAAGGATGAGACAGAGGCGTAGTCGGACTTAGCAGAAGATCAAGGCAGGCGGCAAAGGTGCGTAGTCAAATAACGTAGCGGAAGGGTCAAAATACACAGGCAAGGCAAAGAGACAATAGGGAACGCTAATCTCAGGCTAGGGGCACTGAAGATCCGTCAGGGAAGAGTGGGAGGTGCAGGGACTTATAGAGTAGTGTCAGGTGTTGCACAAAATTATGGGTGTACTGGCCCTTTAAATGGGGACACGCGCGCCGGAGGTGAGAGGCCGTCGGCCAGGTGTTGTATTCGTGACCTATAACGGAATAAAGAAGTCATCGCTGATAACCAGAGTGCCTCCGTATTTCTTTTTTCTACATCAGGTAAGTTATACCTAAAGAAAAGCTGAGTAAGTACATTCTGTCACATGGATCCTTTGTTACTGATCCTTTGTCTCCATTGTATTCCTGAATTGTATTTGTTGATGGAGTCCATCCCTCCACTAGTAAGCAATGTGCATTGATCTTATTGACTTCTTGCAGACAGGTAACTTGCTTCTTCTGCAGACACATGCAGGGAAGAGGGCTCCTGGGGTCCAGCAATAATTAAAAGGGCAGCAACTTAACCATTCAATGTGAATTTAGAAAACAATTACACGTCTGCTCTGTCCTAGGCCTCCTCTTCCTTATATTGCATTTCTGCATTGAAAGCAGCTACCTGCTAAAAGCGATGCCCATGATGTATTCTCTTCAAAGGATGGGAGCATAATGCTATGCATAAATCACCTGTTTATAGGTGTCCTCTAAAGGGGTACTCCGGTGGAAAACTTTT
Organism: Hyla sarda; assembly: GCF_029499605.1. NCBI lineage: Eukaryota > Metazoa > Chordata > Amphibia > Anura > Hylidae > Hyla > Hyla sarda. The sequence continues at coordinate 122,952,515 of NC_079198.1, read as the reverse complement.
TTTTTTTTTTTTAAACAGTTAAACAGATTTGTAAATTACTTCTATTAAAAAATCTTAATCCTTCCAGTACTTATTAGCTGCTGAATACTACAGAGGAAATTCTTTTCTTTTTTGAACACAGAGCTCTCTGCTGACATCATGACTACAGTGCTCTCTGCTGACATCTCTGTCCATTTTAAGAACTGTCCAGAACAACATATGTTTGTTATGGGGATTTTCTCCTACTCTGGACAGTTCCTAAAATGGACAGAGATGTCAGCAGAGAGCACTGTGGTCATGATGTCAGCAGAGAGCACTGCAATATATAATCTGCAATAATATGGCTCTTGCAACTCAGAGGTGCAGTGTATCTCTGCCGTTTCATGCCCTGGGGTGATATAGAATTTGATGGACTAGTATAAGCACTGCATGGAAAGCCTTAGACTTATCCAGTCCCCCACTAAATAAAATAGAATAAAAAAAATTAAATAAAAATAAAAAGACTTAAAACTTTAAAACCCCATCAAAATACAAAGTGTATTTACCTTTAGTTTAATCCCCTGACTGCTCTGTCATCACATGGTTTACTCTGCGTCAGGCGGCATAACAAACACATTAAAAATCAACAGACAATAAACCAGAGAGCATTACAATGCAGCACTTAAGGGGGTACTCCGCTGGAAAACATTTTTTTTTTTAAATCAACTGATGCCAAAAAGGTAAACAGATTTGTAAATGACTTCTATTTAAAAATCTTAATCCTTCCAATACTAATCAGATGCTGTATGCTCCAGAGGAAGTTCTTTTCTTTTTAAATTTCCATTCTGTCTGACCACAGTACTCTCTGCTGACACCTCTGTCCATTTTAGGAACTGCTCCAGAGTAGGAGCAAATCCCCAAAGCAAACCTCTCCTGCTCTGGACATTTCCTAAAATGGACAGAGGTGTCAGCAGAGAGCACTGTGGTCAGACTGGAAAGAACTACACAACTTCCTGTGGAGCGTACAGCAGCTGATAAGTACTGGAAGGGTTAAGATTTTTAAATAGAAGTAATTTACAAATCTGTATAACTTTCTGGCACCAGTTGATTTACATATTTTTTTTACCAGTGAAGTACCCCTTTAAGCAGTGGGCCCCGAGGCACCTGAGGGGGCATTTACCAGACAGGGTGACATCCTGTACTGAGACAACACATTATATCTCTCTTTTCCTATCTGTGGCCCAGATTTATCAAAGAATGTCTACGGTAGAACTATTTTCCCTCGTTTATTTGGGTGGTGGGTTTGACTAGCGTGCATCTTATTTATCAAGAAGTAGTGTTGCTCGCGAATATTCCCAATTACGAATATTCATTTTTTTTGTTTTTCTTTCTTCACAGTACACATCACAGTGATCACCCCTCTCTGCTTCCAGCTTGTGTGGTGTAATGAAGGCTCTAATACTACTGTGTGAGACTGGCGTGCGAATTTTCGCACATGGTAATTTTTTTATATTCTTATTTTCGCTTAAGCAAATTTTCGCATATGCGAAATTTCAAATATGCGAAAATAAAACGCGAATATTACGAATATGCGAATTTAGCGAATATATGACAAATATTCATCCATATATTTGCGAAATATCGCGAATTCGAATATGGCCTATGCCGCTCAACACTATCAAGAAGGTGCAGCAGGATGATGAATTTTGCGCAGCTCTGCTGTGGTGGGAAAAGCTCTACCACATACACTTTCTCTAGACGCTTGTGAGGGAGGGAAGTAGACACTTTCCCGGGTCCTGAATTTGGCAGGTTAGGGGTTTTTACTTTCACAGAGTTGCCGGGACATTATTACTTGCATTTTAGACGCTACAATCAAATTTGATTGTGGTGTCTAAGGGGTTAAAGCCGGGTATCACTGTGATCGCTGGCATTAGAGATGGGTCCTGGTGGCAGATAGCCACCAGGACCACCCAGCTATGACCCGTGCTCAGCTCCTGGTCGCATGTCATAGAAGGGGAGTGGGACGCTGTCGTCCACAAGAGGTTAAAGGTTGAATTGCGGAAGGTAGAAGTGATTCTCACGCCTACTGGTAGGTGATGTAGCTTTGCGCCTAAAAAAGTACCATTGTTCACAAAATAGCGACTTTTGACAAAACTCGCAAATGATAAATACGTGATCACTGCATGGTCAAAAAGAAAAAGTTCTGTGGGTAGGCAAAAAGAGTGAAACTGTCCATATCAAAAGGCGCATAAAAGTCGCTAAATATGCTGCTTGTCCATAGACAAAAAATGCTCTGAAATCAATAATAAATCTCCCCCCCCCCCCCCCCCGTATCTCTACTTTTCTCTCTATATCTTTCCTTTCCTCTCTATATGTGGTGAACCAGGAGAGTTGTGGGGCCTGGAGTGTTGCGGTGATGTAAGTGCAGGGTCGCGTGGTATTAACCCTTAGATGTTGTGACGCCAGGGTGAGGTTTCTCTTAATGTTAATGGTCCTACCGCCAACCGTCCCAGAAACGGTAGGGAAAATAACGGAATGTCCACAGCAGACTTTATGAATAAGCTGAAGAACTTTACTTGAAGATTGTATGCAACAGTCTCTATACATAACAATCTCTTAGGCTAGGTTTCCACTTATTTATTTATTTTACAGAAATGCCAATAAAAACGCCCATTCTGTCGCATGGCGTTTTTTTTGTGAAAAAACGCTGCAGCCAGATGTTAGCTGCAAGTCAATAGTAAACTGCAAAATGCCAAATCCACTTGGCGTTTTTCAGTTTGGCGTTTTTTTAATCCTTTTGGAGTTTTTGGGCTCCTTGGCAGTTTTTAAAAAATGACCTTAAAGGGGTACTCCGCCCCTGGCATCTTATCCCCTATCCAAAGTATAGGGGATAAGATGTTAGATCGCAGCGGTCCCGCTGCTGGGGACCCCGGGGATCGCCACTGCGGCACCCCGCCATCAGTACTGCACAGAGCGAGATCGCTCTGTGCGTAATGACGGGCGATACAGGGGCCGGAGCAGCGTGACGTCATGGCTCCGCCCCTAATGACATCACGGCCCGTCCCCTTAATGCAAGTCTATGGCAGGGGGTGTGACGACCCCCTCCCATAGACTTGTATTGACGGGGCGGGCCGTGATGTCATGAGGGGCGGAGCCATGACGTAACGATGCTCCGGCCCCTGTATCGCCCGTCATTATGTGCAGAGCGATCTCGGTCTGAGCAGTAATGATAGCGGGGTGCTGCAGCAGCGATCCCCGGGGTCAACAGCAGCGGGACCCCGGCGATCTGACATCTTATCCCCTATCCTTTGGATAGGGTATAAGATGTCTAGGGGCGGAGTACCCCTTTAAGAGGCAACCGGAATGCAGGTTCCTCACAGGTTTTGCTGGGACTTTGAAGCAATAAGCTTTGATGAAGGCCACTGTGCTACTAATTATAATATTTTAGCTGATAGTAGTCACACAGGATTTGATAGATTGAGCTTTGTAACTCACGGTTTAGTGGCTGCTGATTCTTTCAGGCTTTGGCCTAGTTGAATTGGAATTTCTGGTGAGATGTGCTTGGCTTTGTAGTGCAGGGACCAGAGAGTGAATTTAGTGGCTACACCCCTTTATATAATAAGGGGGCTGGACTAAGCTCATTGATCAGCAAACCTGTAAGTCCTGAACCCAGTGAACTCTGGGTACATCACATGACCCTGGAAGGTCCTTAAGCAATTATACATTACAACTGTACATCACGTGACACGAGAAAGGTCCTATACATATATATATTTCCTTTACATTAAATAATATATTAACATAAGTTGTATGAGGCGACCAGGGGTAAGCCCTACAGGAGAGCCCTATGGAAATGGAGGGACTCTAGCTGAGGGGACTTTAGACAGGGACAGGACCAGGTCCTGTACCGGGATACCACATGTATCTCTTCTGTCCTCTTTATATCTCTCTTTTCCTCTCTGTATCTTTCCTTTCCTCTCTATATCTCTCCTTTCCTCTCTCTTGCTTTCCTTCCCTCTCTTTTTCTCTCTTTCCCTCTCCTCTAGTGCACCTTGTCTTTATACATATTTACTGCCTTGTTCTTATGGATGCATTTCCTATAATACATAATGATGCACAGTGCCACAGAAAATGATGGTGTTTTATAAATCAGAATTATAGGTGACATTTTTGAAGTAGGTTTTGTATCCTATAAATCAGTATTTCCCAACCAGTGTGCCTCCAGCTGTTGCAAAACTGCAACTCCCAGCATGTCCGGACAGCCGAAGGCTGTCCGGGCATGCTGGAAGTTGTAGTTTTGCAACAGCTGGAGGTATACTGGTTGGAAAACACTGCCATAAATTACCTAAAAATTGTAATACTGCTATTTTCGTTGAAGATTGATGTGGTGGTACTTTTGTTCTCGCAGTGTGGGTTCTTGGGCAGCATCGTACCCACGTGGCACTAGTTTCATGGTTACCGAGCTAATTAAGGTATTGCAGGGGTGATTGCCAGCTCTCAGCAATTAATGTAGGAAGGACCGTATCCCAAAGGAAGGCGATGACAGGATAAAAACAAACCCGTCTCTGCTCTGCGGCACAGAGGTGAGTAACCGGGAGCCTAAGCCTAATATGATTGCTTTCCGCAGCCAAAATGCCTTCTAGCGCTGTCTCCCGGTGTCGCGGGACGCCACAAGGGTCATCTCTAATCATTGAGCTGGCAGAACGGGATCCTTCATGCCACCCTATGCCTGAAACGGATAATGCCACCAATATCGGAGCTCCTAATCCCCCTCCTTGTTATAAATGGTGTTACATCAATCCATACGGAGAGTGGGGGGGGGGGGGGGGGAGGGGGTTGTCTTCCTCTCAGCTATACTAATAAATATCTTGTATGAAAACACTCCAGGAAAGTAGCTCAGTTTCCACGGTAACGAGTTAATATGAGCTTAATTCAGACACAGCGAGGTGAAGATGTCCCATTTCTTAAAAAACACTGCGAAAGAAAGGAAGAAAGTTCTCTTATAGGCACGGCTGTCAAGGTGCGCTCGGAAATTCTGCCTTAACTGAGGTTATTCTCTGACTGCTTTTGCCTGTTATTGCTCCCAGCGTCAGACAACTTGACGCTGAAGTATGAAATATATATTTATATATATACACCGTATTTTTCCCCCGTATAAGACGCACTTTTTCTTCCCCAAAACTGGGGGGGAAAAGTTGGTGCGTCTTATACGGCGAATATACACCTATTGGGTCGGTCCCTGTGGCCATCAACGGCCGGGACCCGCGGCTAATACAGGATATCCCCAATCGCGGTGATGCCCTGTATTAACCCTTCAGACGCGGCGATCAAAGCTGACCGCCGCGTCTGAAGCGAAAGTCGGGCTGTACGGGACCGCTGCGGTGAAAGCGCGGCGTCCCGAACAGCTTACAGGGCACCGGGAGGGACCTTACCTGCCTCCTCGGTGTCTGCTCCGTGCCGGGATCCCCTGCATGGCGGCGCTCTCCTTCGACATCATCACGTTGTCGCCTCCCGTCATCCAATAGGAGCGGCGTGCGTAGCGTACGTGATGATGGTGACGACGATGGAGAGCGTGGATCCCGGGGAAGAAGATGTCCGGAGCGTCGGGGACACCCCGGGGATGCGGTGACAGCGATGGAGCGACATCCAGGGCAGCGGTGACGGGTCCGAAGCAGCGGGGACACGTGAGCACTACCTTTGATCCAGTGGTCTTCAACCTGCGGAACTCCAGATGTTGCAAAACTACAACTCCCAGCATGCTGGGAGTTGTAGTTTTGCAACATCTGGCGGTCCGCAGGTTGAAGATCACTGTTTGGTGCAGAATCTTTTTTTTTTTCTAGATTATGCACCTTTAAAATTGGGTGCGTCTTATATTCCGGTGCGTCCTATAGGGCGAAAAATACGGTATATATATATATGTATATATATATATATATATATATATATATATATATATATATATATGAATATATATCTACAGTATAGACCACTGGGACCCCCCCCCCCCCCCCCATATTCTCATGTACGGGGACCTGGCATTGCCACGGCTCTGCATGGCTAATGTGCGTTTTTTCGACCTTTCTTGACAACATGCCCCCTCCATACAGCTCTATGGGAGAGGTGGGGATGCACGAACGCTGCATATTTGCCTCTCCCATAGAGATTCATGGAGGGAACGTGTCAGCTGCGGCCAACACGCCTCCTGCGGGAGTCAGGAGCCTGGAGTTGGCGGCAGCCTGGAGTTGGCGGCAGATGAGGAGACCATATAGTGGCTGAATGGCACATCCTGGAGTTGTCGGCAGCATGAGGAGAACATATAGTGGCTGAATGACACAGCGTGGAGGTGGCGGCAACATGAAGAAACCATCTAGTGGCTGAATGGCAAAGCCTGGAGTTGGCAGAAGCATCTGTAGAACATATACTGGCTGAATGACACAGCCTGGGGGGGGTGGAAGCATGAGCAGACCATATAGTGGCTGAATGCCACAGCTTGGAGTTGGCAGCAGATGAGGAGAAGATATAGTGGCTGTATGACAGCGTTGAGGTGGCAGCAGCATGAGGAGACCATATAGTGGCTGAATGGCACAGCCTGGATTTGCCGGCAGCATGAGTAGAACATAAAGTGGCTGAATGGCACAGCATGGAGTTGGCAGCAGATGAGGAGACCATATGATGGCTGCATGGCACAGCCTGGAGTTGGCAGGAGCATTAGTAGAACATATAGTGGCTGACTGACACAGCCTGGAGGTGGTTGAAGCATGAGGAGACCATATAGTAGCTGAAAGGTACAGCCTGGAGTTGGCGGCAGCATGAGTAGAACATATAGTGGCTGAATGACACAGCGTGAAGTTGGCGGCAGCATGAGGAGACCATATAGTGGCTGAATGGCACAGCCTGGAGTTGGCGGCAGCATGAGGAGACCATATGATGGCTGCATGGCACAGCCTGGAGTTGGCAGGAGCATTAGTAGAACATATAGTGGCTGACTGACACAGCCTGGAGGTGGTTGAAGCATGAGGAGACCATATAGTAGCTGAAAGGTACAGCCTGGAGTTGGCGGCAGCATGAGTAGAACATATAGTGGCTGAATGACACAGCGTGAAGTTGGCGGCAGCATGAGGAGACCATATAGTGGCTGAATGGCACAACCTGGAGTTGGCGGCAGCATGAGTAGAACATATAGTGGCTGAATGGCACTGGGTGGAGGTGGCGGCAGCATGAGGAGACCATATGGTGGCTGAATGGCACAGCCTGGACGCGGCGGAAGCATGAGGAGAACATATAGTGGCTGAATGGCCCAGCCTGGAGTTGGCGGCAGCATGAGTAGAACATATAGTGGCTGAATGACACAGCTTGGAGGTGGTGGCAGCATTAGGAGACCATATAGTGGCTGAATGGCACAGTCTGGAGTTAGCGGCAGATGAGGGGACCATATAGTACCTGAATGGCACAGCCTGGACTTGGCGGCAGCATGAGTACAACATATAGTGGCTGAATGGCACAGCCTGGAGTTGGTGGCAGCATGAGGAGACCATATAGTGGCTGAATGACACAGCGTGGAGGTGGCGGCAGCATGCGGAAACCATATAGTGGCTGAATGGCACAGCCTGGAGTTTGCAGCAGCATGAGAAGAACATATAGTTGCTTAATGGCACAGCCTAGAGTCGGCAGCAGCATGAGGAGAACATATAGTGGCTGAATGGCACAGCCTGGAGTTGGCGGCAGCATGAGAACATATAGTGGCTTAATGACACAGCCTGGAGGTGGTTGAAGCATGAGGAGACCATATAGTAGCTGAAAGGTACAGCCTGGAGTTGGCGGCAGCATGAGTAGAACATATAGTGGCTGAATGACACAGCGTGAAGTTGGCGGCAGCATGAGGAGACCATATAGTGGCTGAATGGCACAGCCTGGAGTTGGCGGCAGCATGAGGAGACCTTATAGTGGCTGAATGGCACAACCTGGAGTTGGCGGCAGCATGAGTAGAACATATAGTGGCTGAATGGCACTGGGTGGAGGTGGCGGCAGCATGAGGAGACCATATGGTGGCTGAATGGCACAGCCTGGACGCGGCGGAAGCATGAGGAGAACATATAGTGGCTGAATGGCCCAGCCTGGAGTTGGCGGCAGCATGAGTAGAACATATAGTGGCTGAATGACACAGCTTGGAGGTGGTGGCAGCATTAGGAGACCATATAGTGGCTGAATGGCACAGTCTGGAGTTAGCGGCAGATGAGGGGACCATATAGTACCTGAATGGCACAGCCTGGACTTGGCGGCAGCATGAGTACAACATATAGTGGCTGAATGGCACAGCCTGGAGTTGGTGGCAGCATGAGGAGACCGTATAGTGGCTGAATGACACAGCGTGGAGGTGGCGGCAGCATGCAGAGACCATATAGTGGCTGAATGGCACAGCCTGGAGTTTGCGGCAGCATGAGAAGAACATATAGTTGCTTAATGGCACAGCCTAGAGTCGGCAGCAGCATGAGGAGAACATATAGTGGCTGAATGGCACAGCCTGGAGTTGGCGGCAGCATGAGGAGAACATATAGTGGCTTAATGACACAGCGTGGAGTGGCTGCAGCATGAGAAGACCATATAGTGGCTGAATGACACAGTCTGGAGGTGGCGGAAGCATGAGGAGACCATATGGTGGCAGCATCAGGAGTCCGGAAAGTGACCTGGTGACAGAGTGGTGTGGTGGGTGGCAATACCAGTACCCGGTGACGGAGGTGGGTAAAAAAAAGGTCTGATGCGGGGGAATGTTTGTAACTGGGGAGCAGCGCCTTAAATCTGTTTGGCACTTTCCACATTTGTGAAGTGGTGTAGCACCATGGTCAATCTACTCTGATGCATCAGGCATTGGTGAGTGGAAATCCTGGCTGATCCATGCCTGATTCATCTTCACAAAGGTCAGTCTCTCCACATTTTTTGTATTAAACACCCACACTTAACACCCACTCTGATGGCACACTACTGGCAGGGCAGGACAGCTTTTCCAGGGCAAAATCAAGTGTGGCTACCCAGAAGTCCAGCGGATCTTCAAGGTGTGTTGGCATGGGCATGTCAATGTATGCCACCACCTGCTGGTTCAGGTCCTGCTCCAGGTCAACCTGTTGCTGATGAGTTGCTTCACTATGCGGGTGAAGAAAGGTACTCATCAGCAACTGTAGACTCAGACTGCTGCTGATTAAGCTGGTACTGCTCCTGCCACCCCCACCCCTCCCCAGCAGCCATGGCAGTGGAAGGTGAGCACAGAGGGCCCCAGGAGTCAGACCTGCGAGAGGATGGACGATGGCGCCGATGGCCAACTGACTACGAAGGATGTCTCTGTAGTAGGTCAGTTTGTCCTCCCTCTCAGTGGGTGTAAAAAAGACCCCCATTTTGTGCCGGAAGCGAGGTGGATAGCAAGAAGTCATTCCGCTGCCTAATGGTGACAATTCGGCGGTCACTACACAAGTAACTGAGCATGCATTGTGCCATTTGTGCAAGTGACTCGGAGGGACTCCCTGCCTCCATCTCCACTGCATACTGCCACGGTGTGTCTGGGTCCTGTGTCTTCCTCATGACCCTCTAGCTCCTCTGGCTGCTCCTGCTCCTCCTCTCCTGTCAGAGGACTAGAAAAACCGCCCATTTTGCAAAACCTAAACTGTGCTCCCCCTCCTCCTCCTCCAGTTCAGCCCCCACAGGGCTCACATGGCCGTGAGATGTGGGCGCCACATCTCCAGTGCCCTCACCAGCCATCATTTCCAACACGTGTTGTAGGAAATAAGCAGTGGAATGACGTCATTCATCCCGTAATCCTGGCGACTGAATAATAATGCGACTTCCTCAAAGGGCCTGAGCAAAAGGCAGGTGTCACGTATGAGCTGCCACTGGTTGACATTGAAGTTACACAGGGGAGTCCCCCTATCTGCTTGAATCATCAAGAAATCGGTGATGGCTTTTCTCTGTTCGCATAGTCGGTCCAACATGTGGAGGGTGGAATTCCAACATGTGGCAACGTCGCAAATCAGGCTATCTTGGGGGATACTGTTCTGACGCTGCAGCTCAAGGAGGGTGTGCTTTGGGGTGTACAAGTGGCTGAAGTGCATGCAAAGTTTCCTTCCCATTTTTAGGATGTCTTGCAAATGGGGGGAATACTTCACCAACCGCTTGACAACCAGGTTGAACACGTGTTCCATGCAGGGCGCATGGCTCAGCCTTCCTTGTCGCAGACAAGATGTTCTTCCCATTGTCGGTCACCATGGTTTCCATTTCCAGTTTTCGTGGAGTAAGCCATGCTCCGATTTCTTTATGAATGACTTTTAGCAGTTCCTCCCCTGTGTTATTCTGTTCACCAAGGCAAACCATGTGAAGAACAGCGTTACACCGCCGTGCCCTGCACCCATGGTATGCTGAAGGGGCACTGAGACTTGTCCATGCAGTGGAGGCTGAGGACACGGTGGAGGATGAAGAGGCGGAGTCGCACACTGTCACAGGATCAAATGCCTGATAGTGTAGATGAGGAAGCGGCGAGACCTGTCCAAGTTGGTGTTGTGTCAGTGCAGGAACCACATTCACCCAGTGAGCCATAAAGGACATGTATTGTCCCTTGTCCCTAACCATAGTTACAGATCCAGACGTTGGCGCTGCCTTGCACTTTGGTACACACCGACAAGCTCAAGGATTTGCCCACCATCTCTTCCACAAAATTGTGCAGGTCTGGTATTGCCTTCTTCGCAAAGAAATTATGGCTTGGGACTCTCCACCTTAGCTCGGCACAAGCCATCAGTTCTCTGAAAGGTGCAGAGTCCACCACTTGAAAAGGGAGGGACTGCAGCACGAGCAACTTAGGAGCACATTCAGCTTCTGCGCTGTTGGATAAGTAGGCGCATACTGTTGTCTCTTGGACATGGCTTCGCCGATGGATTGCTGGCAGAAGGACTGACTAAAAGCAGGAGCATCTGAAGCGACAGAAGAAGGGGGTATGACACACAGCTCCCTTCGGCTGAGGTGGTTGAGTCTTGGATGGCTGATGAAAAACTGTCACACCACCGAATAGCTGATTTTCCCACCAACAGTCCGCACAAATTGACTGCTACTGCCGCCATCTCCAGGAACCCCTGTTCCACTACCTCCCGGAAAGGTAGGCTGCCGCGAAGCAGGTGGTCTACCCCAGACACGTTTGCCTCCAGAATTTCTGATCGTCCTAACTGAACCCACAGCATAAGATACTTCTGTAGGGGAGGGAACAGCATAGGACACAGGCAATGGGAGGACAGGGAATGCTCCCGGGCCATGCCAACTGAGGGTTGTGTCTGAGGAACCTACCGACTTTTGACAGGGGGTATCAGATGTCACTTGTGATGAAGTGGATGACAGTGTTAACCGGTCAATGATGGCAGATGGGTTGTTGGTCGAGACATGACCGCTAGCTGATACTGGGAGATCAGGCCTCTAGCTGCGACTCCTGATGCCACTCGCCCCTAGTCTGCGGTAACCTCTGCCTGCGTCTGATGAATTTAGGCCTCTGCCACTCCTCTGTGCACCTCCTGGCACTTCTCTGCCTGACATACTTAGTGCATATATGAGTGGAGTACAATATGCTTCACTACGCTTAAAACAGTATTTGTCTAGAACAGCAGCAGGTGTGTACTTTTGGCTGTCCTTTCATCGTATGTAGGCCCTTGACAGATTAACAGGTACAACATGGTACACTACTTAGATGTAGGTATGTGGTATGCACTTATGAGAGCAGAAAAATGTGCCACAGTACGCTTAAAAAATGTATTGGAGTAAAACACCAGACGGTGATTACTTTTGCCTGGCCTTTCACAGTATCTTGGCCCTTGACAGATTAACAGGTACAAAATACTACACTAATTAGATGTACATATGTGTATGCACTTATGAGGGCAGAAAAATGTGCTACAGTACGCTTAATAAACATTCTTGCACAACACCAGCAGTATACAACAGTGCTGCAGCACACAGTCACTATATACTAAATCCAAAATGGTACTCTCTCACAGACTATTAGGAATGGACTGCCAGTATGTATTATAACGTCTACAGACTAGTATAACCAGCAGACCATTCGTTGTGGAACAACGAGGGCAGAAAAATGTGCTAAAGTACGTTTTAAAAGGTATTGGAGTAAAACACCAGCTGGTGATTACTTTTGCCTTACTTTTCACAGTATTTATGCCCTTGACAAATTAAAAGGTACAAAATAGTACACTACTTAGATGTAGGTATGTGGTATGCACTTATGAGGGCAGAAAAATGCACTACAGTACGCTTAAAAAACTTATTTTTGCACAACACCAGCAGTACACAACAGTGCTGCAGCACACAGTCGCTGTGTACTAAACCCAAAATTGCACTCTCTCAAAGTCTATAATTAGTCTTTGAGAGAGTGCAATTTTGGTTGTTGTGCAAAAATAAGTTTCTTATAGTCTATAAGGAATGGACTGCTGGGCATATTACCGTCTACAGACTAGTATAATCAGCAGACCATTTGTTGTGGAACAAAGACACAGAGTTGCCCTGAAAAATTATTCCTCCATCTTCTGCTAAGGTCTCTCAACCTGAGCCAGCTTGTTCAGATGTATGAGGCAACATACAGCTCTCTGCCCCTCTCTGTAATACACAGCTGTAGAAAGAGATTGTGAGGTTAATGGCTGCAGTAAAAAAAAATTCTGTTAAAGATACATTGCTCTCTGTCCACCAGAACGCTGACGTGACTAGGAGGTGAAACAATGCTGGAAAAAGCTTGTCTGTGTAACATACAATGCTGTCCTATCTCTCTGCAGTGAAAGAATGAAGTGACTAGCCAGAATATGGCTGCCAATTACATAGGGCTGTGACATCACAGGGGTGACTGGCTGCTGATAGGTTGCATCCTGCATGTGATTCAGGGTCATCCCACCTACCCTTGTTCCTGCCTTCCCAGAATTCCTTGACCCATGTCATCACATGTGGATCCGCCATTTCAGATGCCCTGGAGCCTGGACCGCAGCAAAATGGAGTTTAATGAAGCGATGTGCGCTATAGAATCACGGTGATATTCGCATTAGTTTCCCATGAAATTCGTAATGAATTTGGATTCGTCATCTCTAGTCGGGATCATATATAGAAGCAAGTGGGGTCAATCACATTCATTTTTCCACTGGGAAACCCTCAGACCAGACACTTATCTGATACCGACCAAAGCTGACAGATTTGATGATGTTTGAAAATCGATCCCAAAATACTGTAATCGGGTAACCGGCGGGTCAATATTGACCGCTCACAAGGATCAACCAACCTGCTGGCAAGATCTGCTTGCCAACTGTCCATGACCCCATTAGTTTGTATGGTATCAGTTAACTTTATTATATAACTAGGGTGGCGGAAACGCACATCCCTGACCTACAATCGCCTCGTATTGCCGAAAGAGAGGTTAACCCTTAGTTGCTTAGTTATTTGATGCATCAGGGAGACTCTTCGAGCACCTCCTCGCTCCAGAGGGCTTTGCGAGTACAGATGTTACCCAACAGCCTTGTAATGTCTCACTTCAACTGTGAGTGATATGAAGAAAGTGAGAGATAAGAGACCTTCTCCTAGCTTCAAAGCAACTTAGTCTCCTCACACAAATAAATTGGATATTTGGCAGCCATCAGCGTTAACAGCTTTGCCGTTCTCATCACATTCCAGATAATTAGTGGTGTCAACAGCATTCGATTCCATCCCAACACATCCTATAGAATTCCCAGCATGCCTAGACAGCCTTGTTTCTCAACCAAGGTGCCTCCAGCTGTTGCAAAACTTCAACTACCAGCACGCCCGGACAGCCGAAGGCTGTCCGGGCGTGCTGGTAGTTGTAGTTTTGCAACAGCTGGAGGCACCCTGGTTGGGAAACTCTGTCTTAGAAACATAAAAGGAGATGTCCAGCACAGACTTTTTCTATTCCGTCCTGCCTGGGCTGCAAAAAGAGACAAAAAAAAAAAACTTTCACTTACCTCCATATGTTCTCTTGGAGCTCCGCAGCAGCTGATTGGTCGGCCGGGCTGTTTACTTACTACTTCCTTTAGCCCGGTACGTCACACGGCGCTTCAGCCTATCACCGGCCGCAGCTATGTCCCGCCTCGGCCGGTGATATGGAGGTAAGTGAAAGTTTATTTTGTCTTTTTTTTGCAGCCCAGGCAGGACGGAATAGAAAAAGTCTTCGCCGAACATCTACTTAAAGGCTATGTTCACACGGCGGAATGTCAGCCCGGCAGCAGAGTGCCGGGGTGAAGTAAAAAAAAACTGTGACCCATAGCCGAATGTGACCCGAGCTCAGCGCTCTCAGCCCTTCTCAGTGCTGATCAATGTTAGGGGTTAGAGGTTAGGATTAGGGGTTAGGATTAGAGTTAGGATTAGGGGTTAGGATGAGGGGTAAGGATTAGGGGTTAGGGTTTCCAGACCAATCTCTGGATATCATTGGAGAGATTTATCAAAACCTGTCCAGAGGAAAAGTTGCTAAATTGCCTAAAGCAACCAATCAGATCGCTTCTTTCGTTTTTCACAGGCCTTTTCAAAAATGAAAGAAGCGATCTGATTGGTTGCTATGGGCAACTCATCAACTTTTTCTCTGGACGGGTTTTGATAAATCTCCCCCATTGTGTCCAAGACAAAAGCGAAACTTACAGCTGAAAAGGATAGACCATATCCCAGCCTCCATTGCCATCTTGCTCTGCACTGTGTTAGCCATTGAGAGCGGTGGCGTGAGGTCATTGAAACATATGGGGGAGATTTATCCAAATCTGCCCAGAGAAAAAGTTGACCAGTTGCCCATAGCAACCAATCAGATCGCTTCTTTCATTTTTCAGAGGCCTTTTCAAAAATGAAAGAAGCCATCTGATTGGTTGCTATGGGCAACTCAGCAACTTTTCCTCTGGACAGGTTTTGATATATCTCCCCCCTAGAGCTGGACATCTGGGTTATAGACCATGGGGGGGATATTCAAAAACTTTTATTAGGGCTCTTTTTTTGTGCCAGAAAGAGTGTTAACTGCGCCTCATTTTCAGAAGTGTGTTTGGTCTTTTGAATATTTGGGGCCAATAGCTAGCACATCATTCAATACCAGGTAGACTTGGTATTAACTTCAACACTTCTGTGTGCCAGAAAGTTGTGCTAAACCTTTAAAAATAGGGTGTTAATAGCACAAAAAGCCTAGCCACACCCCCTTTTTAAAAAAAAATCTGGCGAACAGGACGCTAAATCGGCTGCTAATTATCTGAATATGTGGCACTAATAGTTTGCGCCATATTAAAAAAAAAATGTGGCACAGCTAAAGCAAAAAAAAAAAAGTGGGGCTAAATTCTTTGACTATCCCCCCACATGTCTTTAGACCATGCTGTGCAATCACATTTTATGAAAGTCTTTTATAGCTGACAGCTCTTTTTCCATCTTTTATTTACTATTTCATATTGAACATATATATCATTCTTATGCTTGTTTTATTTTTTTGTTGTGCTAGATCCCATCTATTAAGGCTGTCCACCATTATCACAAAAAGTATTTATATCGGTATTGGTATAGCATTCATATATATATATATATATATATATATATATATATATATATATATATATATATAGGGTTCACCTACAAATAATATCTATATCAGTAGGGTTCACCTACAAATAATATCTATATCAGTAGGGTTCACCAGGAAGGACTGTAAACCTTTATTTACTGCTGCAAAATGTACCTGCAGATCTGCACAAAAAAAAATCTGACGCAGGTACCCTAAGGGTACGTTCAGACGAGCGGATTGTCAGTGTGTATTTCGCTGCGGATCCGCCGCTGAAGGACCTCTGTATGCTGCTTTTACATGTGCCTGCGCGGAGTGGCAATACGCCGCTACGAGCAGACACACTGCGATGTGTGAGTCGCGGCCGTGATGTGTGCGAGTACACCGCGCATGCGCAGCGACTCGCACATCGCTTTAGTGTGTCTGTACGTAGTGGCGTATTGCCTCTCTGAGCAGGCACATGTTAAGGCACCATACAGAGGTCCTTCAGCGGCAGATCCGCAGCGTAAAATACCCTGTAAATCCGCACATCTGAACGTACCCTAATGGGGTGTAATCAGTCAGAGTGCCTAAAACAGCACTAGCTGTATATATATAGGCCTGCCTACTGTGAGCATTTTGCTTGTGAAAAAGATCCGAATGCCGATTGGCCCCATTTACATATTCTGTGCACATGGCAGCAAGTCAAATGCTCAATAGAAATTCGAGACCACCCTCAAAATTTCTACCACACGTTTAACAGCATATATTTCCCCCATGGGAACATACTCTAAATAAGACTTATTAAATTCCATCACTGCACAGAAGCCTCCCCCATCCCTGTGTTTTCTCACCACTTTAATTACCGACGGTTCCCAGTTGGTTTCACATTTTCACCTTCATCAAGGGGAGGGGGGCGCAGTGTCTTATATGCAGTCTACCTTGATGATTAGACAAATACACTGCAATTTTCTCTAATGTTTTAGGATTTTTCGTGGCCGTCTGTCTCCCGGTGTTGTGTGTGTTCCTGCCAGGCAGTCACGGGTGGTCTTGCTGAAGCTGTTGGATGTCTGACACACCACTGCAAGGCCTGTCATCTCCTGATCATCCAGCGGGAGGGTTGTTTGTGCAGGTTACTTCGAGAGTTAAAGTGAGGTTTATTTACTATGGGAAATAGAGCAGAAGAGGCCTGCTGGTGCATAAAGAGAACATGTGAAGGTTACTTGTACTGTGCCTACTGAAGCCAAAACGATATTACCTTCTCGCTGCTTCAGAGGCGCTCAGATACTCTGTGTAATACAGAAAATAATAAGGCTGTCAGTAGGGTTGCCACCTTTCTTGCAAAAAAAAAAAAATACCGACCATGCTAATTTGCATAATTAATTATATATGTGTGGTGAGATGTAAGGGGCAGATGGTGTTGCCCAGGGGTAGATGGAACCCCTTTGTGTTCGTGACGCCAGGGCGTGGTTTGCAGTAGGTAGACTGACTATAATACAGGCCATGGTGACTAGACAGTAGATTTTACTTGACTGACTTTATGACTGACAATTAGGTGACTTTAGTTTACTTGCAATTGACAGGTGGCTGCAGACTTTAGGCCTCCAATGCTCCGGACACACACACTGAGATAACTGCACGGGACCTCAGCAACACATGACATGTAAGAGAGAGATTGCAGGTCATAGGTCACTTGGGAGGTCACCTGGTCACTGGTGGGGTTCTGTGGGTAACAATACAATCATATGACTTAAACACGTGACATAATCATGTGACTAACAAAACAGGTCCTTCAGTCTTTCATGTAAAAACTTATATACACAGAAGGACATATAGGGACTCAACCTGACGGGACTGTAGGACCATATCCCGTACTGGGACACCACATAAGCGTGACATCACAGGATACACATATGCAGGAGAAATGTTGTCCTTTTTCGACCCCTATAACTTTTTTATTTCCCTTATATGCCTGTGTTAGGGCATATTTTTTGCGCCCCAATCTGTAGTTTTTAAACAGGACCATTTTTGTTTTGATGTGACTTTTTGATCGCTTTTTTTTAATTAAATTCGGGAGTTGCAGTTAGTTACTAACTACAACTCCCAGCATGCCCTCATACAGCCTGTGGCTCTGCAGCTGCCCCAAACAAAAACTACAACTCCCAACATGTTGGACTATATAGTAGTATACAGTATAGGTCAGTGTTTCCCAACCAGGGGTGCCTCCAGCTGTTGCAAAACTACAACTCCCAGCATGTTGGACTTTATAGTAGTATATAGTACAGGTCAGTGTTTCCCAACCAGGGGTGCCTCCAGCTGTTGCAAAACTACAACTCCCAGCATGCCCGGACAGCCAACGGCTGTCCGGGCATGCTGGGAGTTGTAGCTTTGCAACAGCTGGAGGCTCTCTGGTTGGGAAACACTAGGTATAGGTTATGGTGCAACATTCCAGGAGTTTGAGGATTGGTTGGATAAATACCGGCCATTGCATTACCGGCATTTTTAATATAAAAATACCGGCAGGATGGCCAAAATACCGGCTGTGCCAATAAAATACCGGCCAGATGGCAACCCTAGCTGTCAGGGATCTCGCCTTCCGTTTCTGCCATTCTCCCTCCCTGTCCTCTCTGCCCCCCTCTATGTGCGCCCTTCCTTGTTTCTGTCATAACTAGGAGAAAGTTTTAAGATTATTGCACAGGACATTGTTTTTATGGAAGCATCAGGGAGAACAAGGCCAAAATTCAATCTGACACGTATTTCTAGAACGCGAGCCGTGTTTTCCTTCCATCTAAAAATTAATTTTTTTCTGCCAAATCTCAAGGACATTGAGCAGAAGCAGCATGCATCTCAAAGCCCGATGCTTTCCCTCTCAGTAATCTTCAACACAGCAAAATGTTGTCAGAGCTGACAGGTTGAACACTTAGAAAAAAAAAAGAATTGCGCTTCTTGTCCTACGACGCCCCGGTCACTGGTGTCTTTCCTGCTCAGCGGTCATGCAGGAAACTTCCCTGTCTAAGTCAGCATGGGCAAGTGTTTTATTTTTTCAATTAGACAAATAATTATTACAACACCTTTTGCCAATTTTTCCCGCGTACTGCGGCTCGATGCTGTACGTTTTAATTATTACCAGTCTGTTCTTGTTTACTTGACAACGCAGCGTTCCCCTGCCAAGAGCAGAACTTCACGAATCGGATCTATGAGATGTTAAGAGCTCTGCTCACCTGTGATTTAGAGGGTGTCTAACAAGAAACCTGTCTGTGACAGTGATATGGAACTCATTACAATATCCATCTCTTATGGTGACTCTTTGTGGTGCATTGGAAGGTATTTCAATGGCATTTGAGTTATATGTTTCAGTGTTACATAGTTAGTACGGTTGAAAAAAGACAAACGTCCATCAAGTTCAACCAGGGAATTGAAGGGTAGGGGTGTGGCGCGATATTGGGGAAGGGATGAGATTTTATATTTCTTCATAAGCATTAATGTTATTTTGTTCCAGGAATGTATCTAACCCTGTTTTAAAGCTGTTAATTTTTTTTGCTGTGACCAGTTCCTGAGGTAGACTGTTCCATATGTTCACAGTTCTTATGGTAAAGAAGGCGTGTCGCCCCTTGAGACTAAACCTTTTCTTCTTCAGACGGAGGGAGTGCCCCCTCGTCCTTTGAGGGGGTTTAACCTGGAACAGTTTTTCTCCATATTTTTTGTATGGGCCATTAATATACTTATATACGTTTATCATATCCCCCCTTAAACGTCTCTTCTCAAGACTAAACAATTGTAACTCCTTTAATCGCTCCTCATAGCTAAGATGTTCCATGCCCCATATTAGTTTAGTCGCGCGTCTCTGCACCCTTTCCAACTCCGCAGTGTCCCTTTTATGGACAGGTGACCAAAACTGAACAGCATATTCCAGGTGAGGCCGTACCAATGCTTTATAAAGGGGGAGTATTATGTCCCTGTCCCTTGAGTCCATGCCTCTTTTGATACATGACAATATCCTGCCGGCTTTGGAAGCAGCAGCCTGACATTGTGCTATTCTGTAGTCTGTGATCTACAAGTACACCCAGATCCTTCTCTACCAGTGACTCTGCCAGTTTAATCCCCCCTAAGACATACGACGCATGCATGTTATTAGTACCCAGATGCATAACTTTACATTTATCCACATTGAACCTCATTTGCCAAGTGGATGCCCAGACACTTAGTCTATCCAAGTCATCCTGTAACTTATGCACATCCTCTATAGACTGTACCGTGCTACAAAGCTTGGTGTCATCTGCAAAGATAGAAACAGAGCTGTTAATACCATCCTCTATATCATTGATAAATAAATTAAACAACAGCGGTCCCAGTACTGAACCTTGGGGTACACCACTAATAACCGGGGACCAATCAGAGTACGAATCATTGACCACCACTCTCTGGGTACGATCCATGAGCCAGTGTTCAATCCAGTTACAAACTAAAGTTTCCAAACCCAAAGACCTTACCTGTCAGACGTCTATGAGGGACAATATCAAGTGCTTTAGCAAAATCCAGAAACACTATATCCACAGCCATTCCTCTGTATACACAGCCCCCCTCTATATACAGAGCCCCCCTCTATATACACAGCCCCCCCACCCCCCCCCCTCTATATCCACAGCCATTCCTCTGTCAAGGCTTCTACTCACCTCTTCATAAAAGCAAATTAGATTGGTTTGACAACTTCTATCCTTAGTAAACCCATGCTGGTTATCACTTATAATACAATTATCCCCTATGTATTCCTGTATGTAGTCCCTTATAAGTCCTTCAAACAATTTACCCACAATGCACGTTAAACTTATCGGTCTATAGTTTCCTGGCGAAGACCTAGAGCCCTTTTTGAAGATTGGCACCACATTCGCCTTGCGCCAGTCCCTTGGCACAATACCAGACACCAGAGAATCTCTAAATATCATAAACAAGGGTACAGATATTACTGAACTTACCTCTCTAAGAACTCTTGGGTGTAGTCCATCCGGCCCTGGAGATTTGCTTACATTTATATTACTTAACTTACCTTGTACCATCTCTACATTAAGCCAGTTCAGTACATTACATGAGGTGTTACCAGCACTGACCTGTACATGATGTGTTACCAGCACTGACCTGGCCAATGTCAGCTCCTTTTTCCTTAGTGTATACAGAACTAAAGAACCCATTCAGTAGCTCCGCCTTCTCTTGATCGCCTGTGACAACCTCCCCATTATCATTATTAAGGGGTCCTACATGCTCTGTCCTTGTTTTTTTTTTGCATTTATATATCTAAAAAAAAAATTAGGATTAGTTTTGCTTTCTTTGGCCACCTGTCTCTCGTTTAGAATTTTTGCAGTTTTTATTAAATTTTTACAGATTTTATTAAGCTCCTTGTACTGTTTAAATGTTATCGCTGACCCATCAGATTTGAATTTTTTGAAGGCTATTTTTTTTTGTTGTTTATTGCTCTTTTAACATCATTTGTCAGCCATGTAGGATTTAGTTTTAATCGTTTATATTTGTTCCCCTTTGGTAAATATTTAGCTGTATAGTTATTTAGAGTTGATTTAAAGATGTCCCATTTCCCTTCTGTATCAGTATTTGAGAACACCTCCCCCCAGTCTATGTCCTGTAGTGCAGCTCTCAGCCCAGGGAAATTTGCCTTTTTAAAGTTATATGTTTTTGCCTTCCCCGTCTGTCTTTGTTTTCTACATTTTAATTCAAAAGTAACTATTTTGTGGTCGCTATTACCAAGGTTTTCCCGCACAGTTACATTACCAACCAGCTCCTATTGGAAATGATCAGATCCAACAAGGCATCACTTCTTGTTGGGTCCTCCACAAACTGGCCCATAAAATTATTCTGCAATAATATTAGGAATTGTCACCCCTTTGTAGTTTTAGCCAACCCCGGACCCCAATCTATATCTGGATAGTTAAAATCTCCCATTATTACCACTGTACCTGCCCGGGCGGCCCTCTCTATTTGTTTATGAAGCCGACCTTCTATCTCTTCAGTGATATTAGGGGGTCTGTAGATTACACCAAATACTATTTTTTCAGTATTTCCCTCCTTTTGTAATTCTACCCACAGTGATTCCACCTCCTCAGAATCATCACACACTATGGCATCGTTCACACTGACTTTCATATCACTTCTTACATACAGACAGACTCCACCACCTTTTCTGTTCATTCTATCTTTGCGAAACAATGTAAACCCCTGCAGATTGACAGCCCAGTCATGCGAGGAGTCCGGCCATGTCTCAGTGACCCCAACTATATCAATATGTTCCTCCAGTATCAAGGCCTCAAGCTCCCCAATTTTATTTGCTAGGCTTCTGGCATTTGTAAACATACACTTTACATTTCCATCCTTTATGTTATTGGGGTTAATGGAATTCAAGGGTGCAAGTTTTATTTTCCTATGAAGCCTATTCCTATTAACTATTCTAACCCCTCCCTCCGCTCCACCCCCAGGTACATTTATAATTCCCACCTCTCTATCTACACTATCTTCCCCCTCTTTGCTGTAGGTTCCCTCCCCCCAAGTCCCTAGTTTAAACACTCCTCTACCCTTCTAGCCATCTTCTCCCCAAGCACAGCTGCACCCTCCCCATTGAGGTGCAGCCCGTCCCTATGGTAGAGCCGGTAACCGACAGCGAAGTCGGCCCAGTTCTCCATGAACCCAAACCCTTCCTTCCTACACCAGCTTCTGAGCCACTTGTTTACCTCCCTGATCTCCCGCTGCCTCTCTGGTGTGGCTCGTGGTACAGATAATATTTCAGAAAATATTAACTTGGAGGTCCTTGCCTTAAGCTTGTGGCCTAAGTCCCTGAAATAATTTTTAAGGACACCCCACCTACCTCTAACTTTGTCATTGGTGCCAATATGTACCATGACTGCTGGGTCCTCTCCAGCCCCGCCCAGCAACCTGTCAACCCGATCCGCGATGTGACGAACTCGTGCGCCAGGCAGACAACACACTGTTCGGCGATCCCGGTCTTTGTGACAGATCGCCCTGTCTGTCCCCCTAATAATTGAGTCCCCCGCTACCAGTACCTGTCTAGCCTGCCCTGCACTCTTCCCTCCCTCCTTACTGGAGCATACCCCCCCCCCCTGGTGGTCAGAATCTACAGTTTGTGTGAGCTGCCCTCCATGTATGCTCTCCTCGCTATCTACAGCCTATGTCAGCTGCCCTCCATGTATGATCTCCTCCCTATCTACAGCCTGTGTGAGCTTCCCTCCATGTATGCTCTTCTCCCTATCTACAGCCTGTGTGAGCTGCCCTCCATGTATGCTCTCGTCCCTATCTACAGCCTGTGTTTGCTGCCCTCCATGTATGCTCTCCTCCCTATTAGTGTTGAGCGGCATAGGCCATATTCGAATTCGCGAATATTCGCGAATATATGGACGAATATTCGCCGTATATTCGCGAATATTCGCATATTCGTAATATTCTCGTTTTATTTTCGCATATGCGAAAATTCGCGTATGCGAAAATTAGCATGTGAGAAAATTTACATATGCGGAAATTCGCATATGCGAATTTTCGCATGCCAATCTCACACAGTAGTATTTGAGCCTTCTTTACATCACACAAGCTGGAAGCAGAGAGGGATGATCACTGTGATGTGTACTGTGAAGAAAAAAAACAAAAAAAATGAATATTGGTAATTACAAATATATAGCGCTATATTCGCGAAATTCGCGAATTCGCGAATATGCGATATTCGCGAATAATATTCGAATTGCGAATATTCGCGAGCAACACTACTCCCTATCTACAGTTTGTGTCATCAACCCTTTCTGGGATGCATATTAATGAAGAGTGGAGGGGGTGACATTGGCCTGAAGCAGGCTGGGGAAGCATTGCTCAAAAGGCAAAATTTACTTGATACTGCTGTTAGTATTCTACTTGATACTGCTGTTAGTATTCTACTTGATACTGCTGTCAGTTTCCCTTTAAAATGTAGCAATTTATTGATTACATTTTAAAATGTACCCAACAAAAATCTGAAAAGAATTAATACTGTCTAGCGCAAAAAAAATGTGTTATATTGCACCAATTCACTAAGGCCAAACCCTATGTAAGCATATTAAAACACTGACTGAATATACTATATACTGTAGAGAGCGTGAATAAAGTTTTTTTTAATATGCCTGAAATTGGAGTTTTACATCTTGTTTGGAGAAGGGCCCCAATAGAAGTCCCAGTTTCCTGGCAATGAATTGGCAGGCACTTACCACCTAGTACCAAAAAAGTAATCATTGGATAGGGTAAAGGTGGCATATGTATGTCAGTAAGCAAATCTGTATTCGTGACAGTCGACCTGGATGGATGCTGGGTAAGACCCTGATGGATGCTGGGTAAGGCATGGGTGTAAGAGGGAAGAGCATTCCTTTACAGAGCATTCCCCCTAAAATGGGTGACCCCATAAACCTTTTCCCTGTGTTCTCCTTATAAATGCCGTAGTAACACCAATTTCTTCAAGACATGTGCTAACTGGTCAGGAACCAGACACCATTCCCTATTCAAAGGATAAGGCTTAAGTAGCTGATTGCGGTGGGTCCAAAACCCTCTCCCGGGACGGGACCCTGTCGCTCTCAGTGAGGAGCATGTGTCGTCTACCGGTAGATGGCACCCGCTCCATTCATTCCCATGGGAGTGCCGATGATGCCCGAGAGCTTTACTCGAGTCTTTCCGTCGCTCATATAGGAATGAATGGAGCATGTGTCGGCTGCGGCACGCGCTACTCACTGAGCGCCAGGTACAGTCCCGGTGATCGCAGGGCGCCCCAGTGTTTGGACCCCATGCGATCAGCTACTTATCCCCTAACCTGTGGATAGGGAATAAGTTACTTTTTCGCCGAAGATCTCCATTAAGGGCACATTTTGTATTTTGAGCTATGGTATTTTGTTTGGCAATCTCCAGGCATGTTCCAGTAGGGCAATGATGCAGAGCAGTTTCCTATATATGTTTTGCTTTCTAAACGTACATTTAAATGACTGGTCATCCCTCCCCCCGCAGTAATTGTATGTGTACACTGTGGTGACATCAAGACTGGAAATGCCCATTAAATCTGTGCACGAAAATGCCAGCTGGCGCCTTAGTATGCCAAGAAGCTTTTCATTTTCCGTCCAGCTATAGTTACAGTCTTGTTTTTGGCCTCATCCTTGAAACACTGTTGGATCGGTACAAGACAAGTCATACAGTGTATTTTCAAAGTGATGGAATGTGTATATGAATTCATTCTGTATATAAAGCGATGTGAATATACACCTGTAATTCCCTCCCGGTTCACAGACTCTACTCCACTTCTACAGTTCATGAACTCAGCTTTAGAAATACCGCACAATGGTTTCCATTTTATTCTCAGTGATATTTCAAGGGTGGCATTAATGGAATGCATTGTGTTATATTCATTTTGTAGGTATGACAACCAGAACATTCAAATGAAAGATAATGGGGAAATTAACAGGAAATTATATTTTCCTAGTGAACATCAAATGCATTGTTAAAGCGTCACTGAAAAACAAATTAACTAATTCATAACACAATACTGTTACGCCGAGCGCTCCGGGTCCCCGCTCCTCCCCGGAGCGCTCGCTTCACTCCCTCCGCTGCAGCGCTCCGGTCACGTCCTCTGACCCGGGGCGCTGCGATCCTGCTGCCAGCCGGGATGCGATTCGCGATGCGGGTAGCGCCCGCTCGCGATGCGCACCCCGGCTCCCCTACCTGACTCGCTCCCCGTCTGTTCTGTCCCGGCGCGCGCGGCCCCGCTCCCTAGGGCGCGCGCGCGCCGGGTCTCTGCGATTTAAAGGGCCACTGCGCCGCTGATTGGCGCAGTGGTTCCAATTAGGGTTTTCACCTGTGCACTTCCCTATATTACCTCACTTCCCTTGCACTCCCTTGCCGGATCTTGTTGCCTTAGTGCCAGTGAAAGCGTTCCTTGTGTGTTCCTTGCCAGTGTTTCCAGACCTTCTGCCGTTGCCCCTGACTACGATCCTTGCTGCCTGCCCCGACCTTCTGCTACGTCCGACCTTGCTTCTGCCTACTCCCTTGTACCGCGCCTATCTTCAGCAGCCAGAGAGGTGAGCCGTTGCTAGTGGATACGACCTGGTCACTACCGCCGCAGCAAGACCATCCCGCTTTGCGGCGGGCTCTGGTGAAAACCAGTAGTGGCTTAGAACCGGTCCACTAGCACGGTCCACGCCAATCCCTCTCTGGCACAGAGGGTCCACTACCTGCCAGCCGGCATCGTGACAGTAGATCCGGCCATGGATCCCGCTGAAGTTCCTCTGCCAGTTGTCGCTGACCTCACCACGGTGGTCGCCCAGCAGTCACAACAGATAGCGCAACAAGGCCAACAGCTGTCTCAACTGACCGTTATGCTACAACAGTTGCTACCACAGCTTCAGCAGTCATCTCCTCCGCCAGCTCCTGCACCTCCTCCGCAGCGAGTGGCCGCTCCTGGGATACGCTTATCCTTGCCGGATAAATTTGATGGGGACTCTAAGTTTTGCCGTGGCTTTCTTTCCCAATGTTCCCTGCATCTGGAGATGATGTCGGACCTGTTTCCCACTGAAAGGTCTAAGGTGGCTTTCGTAGTCAGTCTTCTGTCCGGAAAAGCCCTGTCATGGGCCACACCGCTTTGGGACCGCAATGACCCCGTCACTGCCTCTGTACACTCCTTCTTCTCGGAAATCCGAAGTGTCTTTGAGGAACCTGCCCGAGCCTCTTCTGCTGAGACTGCCCTGTTGAACCTGGTCCAGGGTAATTCTTCCGTTGGCGAGTATGCCGTACAATTCCGTACACTTGCTTCAGAATTGTCCTGGAATAATGAGGCCCTCTGCGCGACCTTCAAAAAAGGCCTATCCAGCAACATTAAAGATGTTCTGGCCGCACGAGAAATTCCTGCTAATCTACATGAACTTATTCACCTAGCCACTCGCATTGACATGCGTTTTTCTGAAAGGCGTCAGGAACTCCGCCAAGATATGGACTCTGTTCGCACGAGGCGTTTCGTCTCCTCGGCTCCTCTCTCCTCTGGTCCCCTGCAATCTGTTCCTGTGCCTCCCGCGTGGAGGCTATGCAGGTCGACCGGTCTCGCCTGACACCTCAAGAGAGGACACGACGCCGTATGGAGAACCTCTGCCTGTACTGTGCTAGTACCGAACACTTCCTGAGGGATTGTCCTATCCGTCCTCCCCGCCTGGAAAGACGTACGCTGACTCCGCACAAGGGTGAGACAGTCCTTGATGTCTACTCTGCTTCTCCACGTCTTACTGTGCCTGTGCGGATGTCTGCCTCTGCCTTCTCCTTCTCTACAGTGGCCTTCTTGGACTCTGGATCTGCAGGAAATTTTATTTTGGCCTCTCTCGTCAACAGGTTCAACATCCCAGTGACCAGTCTCGCCAGACCCCTCTACATCAATTGTGTAAATAATGAAAGATTGGACTGTACCATACGTTTCCGCACGGAGCCCCTTCTTATGAGCATCGGATCTCATCATGAGAGGATTGAACTTTTGGTCCTTCCCAATTGCACCTCGGAGATTCTCCTTGGACTTCCCTGGCTTCAACTTCATTCCCCAACCCTGGATTGGTCCACTGGGGAGATCAAGAGTTGGGGGTCCTCTTGTTCCAAGAAATGTCTAAAACCGGTTCCCAGTAACCCTTGCCGTAACTCTGTGGTTCCTCCAGTAACCGGTCTCCCTAAGGCCTATATGGACTTCGCGGATGTTTTCTGCAAAAAACAAGCTGAGACTCTACCTCCTCACAGGCCTTATGATTGCCCTATCGACCTCCTCCCGGGTACTACTCCACCCCGGGGCAGAATTTATCCTCTCTCTGCCCCAGAGACTCTTGCCATGTCCGAATACGTCCAGGAGAATCTAAAAAAGGGCTTTATCCGTAAATCCTCCTCTCCTGCCGGAGCCGGATTTTTCTTTGTGTCCAAAAAAGATGGCTCCCTACGTCCTTGCATTGACTACCGCGGTCTTAATAAAATCACGGTTAAGAACCGCTACCCC
Organism: Hyla sarda; assembly: GCF_029499605.1. Lineage (NCBI taxonomy): Eukaryota > Metazoa > Chordata > Amphibia > Anura > Hylidae > Hyla > Hyla sarda. Next base: position 122,924,997 of record NC_079198.1, on the reverse strand, counting down.
TTACCCCTCATCTCTGAACTCTTTGATCGCCTCCAAGGTGCCCACATCTTCACTAAATTGGACTTAAGAGGCGCCTATAACCTCATCCGCATCAGAGAGGGGGACGAGTGGAAAACGGCATTTAACACCAGAGATGGACACTTTGAGTATCTGGTCATGCCCTTTGGACTGTGCAATGCCCCTGCCGTCTTCCAAGACTTTGTCAATGAAATTTTTCGTGATCTGTTATACTCCTGTGTTGTGGTATATCTGGACGATATCCTAATTTTTTCTGCCAATCTAGAAGAACACCGCCAGCATGTCCGTATGGTTCTTCAGAGACTTCGTGACAACCAACTCTATGCCAAAATTGAGAAATGTCTGTTTGAATGCCAATCTCTTCCTTTTCTAGGATATTTGGTCTCTGGCCAGGGACTACAGATGGATCCAGACAAACTCTCTGCCGTCTTAAATTGGCCACGCCCCTCCGGACTCCGTGCTATCCAACGCTTTTTGGGGTTCGCCAATTATTACAGGCAATTTATTCCACATTTTTCTACCATTGTGGCTCCTATCGTGGCTTTAACCAAAAAAAATGCTGATCCCAAGTCCTGGCCTCCTCAAGCAGAAGACTCCTTTAAACGACTCAAGTCTGCCTTTTCTTCGGCTCCCGTGCTCTCCAGACCTGACCCTTCCAAACCCTTCCTATTGGAGGTTGATGCCTCCTCAGTAGGAGCTGGAGCTGTTCTTCTACAAAAAAATTCTTCCGGGCATGCTGTCACTTGTGGTTTTTTCTCTAGGACCTTCTCTCCAGCGGAGAGGAACTACTCCATCGGGGATCGAGAGCTTCTAGCCATTAAATTAGCACTTGAGGAATGGAGGCATCTGCTGGAGGGATCAAGATTTCCTGTTATTATCTACACCGACCACAAGAACCTCTCCTACCTCCAGTCGGCCCAACGGCTGAATCCTCGCCAGGCCCGGTGGTCTCTGTTCTTTGCCCGATTTAATTTTGAGATTCACTTTCGTCCTGCCGATAAGAACATTAGGGCCGATGCTCTCTCTCGTTCCTCGGATGCCTCAGAAGTTGATCTCCCTCCGCAACACATCATTCCACCTGACTGCCTGATCTCCACTTCTCCTGCCTCCATCAGGCAGACTCCTCCAGGAAAGACCTTTGTTTCTCCACGCCAACGCCTCGGAATCCTCAAATGGGGTCACTCCTCCCATCTCGCAGGTCATGCGGGCATCAAGAAATCTGTGCAACTCATCTCCCGCTTCTATTGGTGGCCGACTCTGGAGACGGATGTTGGGGACTTTGTGCGAGCCTGCACTATCTGTGCCCGGGATAAGACTCCTCGCCAGAAGCCCGCTGGTTTTCTTCATCCTCTGCCTGTCCCCGAACAGCCTTGGTCTCTGATTGGTATGGATTTTATTACTGATTTACCCCCTTCCCGTGGCAACACCGTTATTTGGGTGGTCGTTGATCGATTCTCCAAAATGGCACATTTCATCCCTCTTCCTGGTCTTCCTTCTGCGCCTCAGTTGGCTAAACAATTTTTTGTACACATTTTTCGTCTTCACGGGTTGCCTACGCAGATTGTCTCGGATAGAGGGGTCCAATTCGTGTCTAAATTCTGGAGAGCTCTCTGTAAACAACTCAAGATTAAATTAAATTTTTCCTCTGCATATCATCCCCAGTCCAATGGACAAGTAGAAAGAATTAACCAGATCCTGGGTGATTATTTGCGACATTTTGTTTCCTCCCGCCAGGATGACTGGGCAGATCTCCTTCCATGGGCCGAATTCTCGTATAACTTCAGGGTCTCTGAATCTTCCTCCAAATCCCCATTTTTCGTGGTGTACGGCCGTCACCCTCTTCCCCCCCTCCCTACCCCCTTGCCCTCTGGTCTGCCCGCTGTGGATGAAATTTCTCGTGACCTTTCCATTATATGGAGAGAGACCCAAAATTCTCTCTTACAGGCTTCTTCACGCATGAAGAGGTTCGCGGATAAGAAAAGAAGAGCTCCCCCCGTTTTTTCCCCTGGAGACAAGGTATGGCTCTCCGCTAAATATGTCCGCTTCCGTGTCCCTAGCTACAAGTTGGGACCACGCTATCTTGGTCCTTTCAAAATTCTGTGTCAAATTAATCCTGTCTCTTATAAACTTCTTCTTCCTCCTTCTCTTCGTATCCCTAATGCCTTTCACGTCTCTCTTCTCAAACCACTCATCCTCAACCGTTTTTCTCCCAAATCTGTTCCTCCCACTCCTGTTTCCGGCTCCTCGGACGTCTTCTCGGTCAAGGAAATTTTGGCTGCCAAAAAGGTCAGAGGGAAAAATTTTTTTTTAGTAGACTGGGAGGGTTGTGGTCCTGAAGAGAGATCCTGGGAACCTGAGGACAACATCCTTGACAAAAGTCTGCTCCTCAGGTTCTCAGGCTCCAAGAAGAGGGGGAGACCCAAGGGGGGGGGTACTGTTACGCCGAGCGCTCCGGGTCCCCGCTCCTCCCCGGAGCGCTCGCTTCACTCCCTCCGCTGCAGCGCTCCGGTCACGTCCTCTGACCCGGGGCGCTGCGATCCTGCTGCCAGCCGGGATGCGATTCGCGATGCGGGTAGCGCCCGCTCGCGATGCGCACCCCGGCTCCCCTACCTGACTCGCTCCCCGTCTGTTCTGTCCCGGCGCGCGCGGCCCCGCTCCCTAGGGCGCGCGCGCGCCGGGTCTCTGCGATTTAAAGGGCCACTGCGCCGCTGATTGGCGCAGTGGTTCCAATTAGGGTTTTCACCTGTGCACTTCCCTATATTACCTCACTTCCCTTGCACTCCCTTGCCGGATCTTGTTGCCTTAGTGCCAGTGAAAGCGTTCCTTGTGTGTTCCTTGCCAGTGTTTCCAGACCTTCTGCCGTTGCCCCTGACTACGATCCTTGCTGCCTGCCCCGACCTTCTGCTACGTCCGACCTTGCTTCTGCCTACTCCCTTGTACCGCGCCTATCTTCAGCAGCCAGAGAGGTGAGCCGTTGCTAGTGGATACGACCTGGTCACTACCGCCGCAGCAAGACCATCCCGCTTTGCGGCGGGCTCTGGTGAAAACCAGTAGTGGCTTAGAACCGGTCCACTAGCACGGTCCACGCCAATCCCTCTCTGGCACAGAGGATCCACTACCTGCCAGCCGGCATCGTGACAAATACCCTTTTAAAATATAATCTTTACTAGTTTCCTATTAAAATTTACAAAACACCAATATGGGAAAATAATAAAATTACTGTCCCTAGTAAACTGCTCCTAAACTTGCCCTGCCTAACAGTGGAGGATGAGCCCCACTTCAGGCATCAGCTGTCTGCTATAGTGCCGATCTGGCCACTCACACTCAGTATTGTAAATTCCCTTGTGCATCTACAGCATACACTAAGGGATTGATGTGAACACTGCTTTAAAAATCAATCACTCGGCCCCCCTCAACATGTTTCGCTGCTAGACGCAGCTTTGTCAAGAGGGCAGCGTGCCCGCTGCCCTCTTGACAAAGCTGCGTCTAGCAGCGAAACATGTTGAGGGGGGCCGAGTGATTGATTTTGAAAGCAGTGTTCACTCCAATCCCTTAGTGTATGCTGCAGATGCACAAGGGAATTTACAATACTGAGTGTGAGTGGCCAGATCGGCACTCCTGTGTCATTGTCATTAGATGGAGTGATTCACATTGGGTTTTTAATTAATTAATGTTAAGTGTGTTTTTTGATTATTAATAAAGTTAAATTTGGTTGTATATGGGAAAAAGGGGTAATTTTCGGGTCACCCTAGTGACCTATAGGTTTTAATTGGACAATTTACCCGCCATATATTGGTCTTCAATAAGTTGAGCTGTCTGCTATAGGACCCTAAATCGCCCTATCTGACCACATACATATAATTGCCCTAATAATGATGCGTCACCATTTACAAATCTAAAAATTTGATAAAACAGTGCAAAATAAGCGCTCAAAATAAATGTGTCAGATAATCATTAAAATTAAGGCTTCTGTGGTGAGCTGGGTGAGGCAATGGTGTTGTAGGGTCTGGTGGTATTAACCCTTGGTTTGTCGTGACGCCAGGGTGCGGTTTGGTTTTCTTAGTATAGAAGGCCCTGCCGCCAACCGGCCCAAAAACGGCAGGGAATAAGCGGAATGTCCACAGCAGAATTTATGAGATAACTAGAACTTTTACTGAACTTCTTATGCAAGCAGTCTTTATAAACATACAGTCTCTCCTGAGGTAACCGGGATGCGGGTTCCTCACAGGCTTTGCTGGGACTAATAGTCTTTAGCTTTAAGCAGGCCACTGTGCTACTAATTGTATGAGTTGAGTTGAATAGTAGTCACAAGGATATAGGAAACAGAGCTTTATAACTCACGGTTTTAGTGGCTGCTGGTTCTTTAGGCTTTGGCCTAGTTGCTGAAGTGTACAGGATGATGAGCAGGAAACAAGAGAGCAGGAACAAGAGAGAATTTAGAGACTGCAGCCCCTTATATACTAGGGGGACTGGACTAATCCCATTGGTTGCAAAGCCTGTAGGTCCTGTACCCAGAGAACTCTGGGTACATCACATGACATCATCACATGACCCTGGAAGGTCCTAAATATCTGTACAACCATTATAATGTATCACGTGACCTAGGTAGGTCCTATACATTTGTACACTATACAGAATACATTTCTATGAGGCGACCAAGGGGCAAGCCCTGTGGAATTGAGGGACTCTAGCTGAGGGGACTTTAGACAGGGACAGAACAAGGTCCTGTACCGGGATACCACACTTCCTCAACGCGTTTCTCCCCATTTAGGATAACATTGGGGTTCTTCAGGAGGTAGTCAGCAAATAAAGAAATAAAGGTTATACAGGGAAAAAGATAAAGCACATATAATGCAAGGTGCCAAAATGCATCCCTGTAGCCGAGGTGCACATAGATGTCAGGGATGCAGGGCATATATTATTTATTTATTTGTTGACAACCTCCTGAAGAACCCCAGTGTTATCCTAAATGGGGGGGAAACACGTTGAGGAAGCCTTAATTTTAATGATTATCTGACACACTTATTTTGCATTGTTGTATCTAATTGTTAGATTTGTAAATGGTGATGCATCATCATTAGGGCAATTGTATGTATATGGTCAGATAGGGCGTTTTAGGGTCCTATAGCGGGCAGCTGACGCTTGAAGTGGGGGCTCATCCTCCACTATTAGGCAGGGCAAGTTTAGGAGCAGTTTACTAGGGCCAGTAATTTTATTATCTTGCTGAACACATGCACTGTTCCTTTACCAGAATGTGTTACATTGCTGGCACCCATTTGATCTTGGTCTCTGCAAAATCGTGAGTGACCATTTATGCTATCCAATAATTTTGCATTGATTGGTACTTGCATATGTGTTTAAAGGGGTACTCCACTGCCTCAGCGTCCGGAATGTTTAGTTCAGAATGCTGGATGCGGGGGTCATGACGTTACGACCACGCCCCTCGTGACGTCACACTCCCTCAATGCAAATCTATGTGAGGGGGCGTGACTTACGTCACGCCCCCTCCCATAGACTTGCATTGAGGGGGCGTGACGTGATGTCACAACCCCCGCAGCCCGTACCCAGCATTCGTAACTAAATGTTCCGGACACTGGGGCAGTGGAGAACCCCTTTAATCTAACCATTACTATTGCTCTTTTCTGTCTATGTGTTTGTACTATACCTATTTAGATATTGCCCTTTTTTGTATATTATTTCATTTGGGGTCATTATTTGCTCTCAATGTGGTTATAGTCTACCCTTAGGTGACTATTGTACATCAGAAAACACACATATACTGATTTACATATACATTTTTTTTGCACACTGTTAAAACTATTATTAATAGCCTTATTTTCACATATTGGTGTTTTGTATATTTTAATAGGAAATTAGTAAAGGTCCCGTACCCGTATCATTTAATTATATTAATGGTAAATCTTGTTTGTCACTGAAAAACATGTAACGCTGTCTGCCAGATCAATATCATCTCACCAGAAAAAATAGGCGAAAACATAACCTTTATGTGCCTCATGGTAACCACGAAGGAGAGGACGCCACACATCAAATAGGCGGTTAAACAAGTTTCCTTTATTCGGAGCGAAATGTCACAACATGCAGGTTAAAAGCCCGTTCGCCAGCAGGCCGTTCGCCACCTCCTGCTGGCGAACAGGCTTTTAACCGCGAGCATTGGAGCATCATACACGGCAGGTTCCGGCGGCTATCAGCAGTATATAATATATATAATGGCCGATATCGGCGATCGTGTGGCAGTCCTCCATTAACACCCCGGATGCCGTGATCTGCGGCAATGCACATGATAAAATAGCTGACCGGATCGCCTGCAGCGCTGCCGCGGCAATCCGATCATCTGTAATGACGGACGGAGGTCCCCTCACCTGCCTCCGTCTGTCTCCCGGCGTCTCCTGCTCTGGTCTGAGATCGAGCAGAAGATAGCCGATAATACTGATCAGTGCAATGTCCTATGCATAGCACTGAACAGTATTAGCAAACAAATGATTGCTATAGATAATCCCCTATGAGGACATAAAAAGTGTAAAAAAAAAACTGTTGAAAAATGTAAAAAAAAAATGTAAAAAAAAAAAAGAAAAATCCCCTCCCCCAATAAAAATTAAAATTGTCCGTTTTTCCCATTTTACCCCCAAAAAGCGTAATTTTTTTTCATAAACATATTTTGTATTGCCGCATGCGTAAATATCCGAAATATCAAAATATAATGTTATTGATCCCATACGGTGAACGGCGTAAAAGTAAAACATTTTAAAAATGTCCAAAGATGCTGCTTTTTTGTCACATTTTATAAAAAAAAATTTATAAAAATTTATATAAAAGTTTTATATATGCAAATGTGGTATCGATAAAAATTACAGATGACGGCACAAAAAATTAGCCCTCATACTGCCCTATATACAGAAAAATGAAAAAGTTATAGGTGGTCAAAATAGGGCAATTACTGATTTTGTACAAAAAGTTTTAGATTTTTTTTAAGCGGTACAAAAATATAAAAGTATCTAACATTGGGTATCATTTTAATCGTACTTACCTACAGAATAAAGAACACATGTTATTTTTACCGTAAATTGTACAGTGTGAAAATGAAACCCTCCAAAATGTGCAAAATTGTGGTTTTCATTTAAATTTCCTCCCTATAAAAATATTTTTTTTGGGTACGCCATACATTTTATGGTAAAATGAGAGGTTTCATTACAAAGCACAATTGGTCACGCAAAGAACAAGCCCTTATATGGGTCTGTAGATGGAAATATAAAAGAGTTATGGATTTTAGAAGGCGAGGAGGAAAAAACGAAAATGTAAAAATAAAATTGGCCTGGTCCTTAAGGTGAAAATGGGCTTGGTCATTAAGGGGTTAAAGGAGTATTCCAGGATTTTTATTTGACTATGCTACAGGGGCTGTAAAATTAGTGTAGTTCATATTATAGTGTCTGTACCTGTGTTTCATGGTGGTCTTACAATTTTATGATATTTGGCCCGATGTTTATTTTTAATAGCATATAAAATGTTGTCACAGGTTTTCCCAGGTTGCAGTGTGGCCTGAGACATTACATCACTAGTCAGGTGTTCAGAGGGAGCCTGTCTTTGCTTCAATGGGTGGAGCGACCGCTGAGTGAGAGAGAGATCCTTTGGTAAGAATTCCAGTTGTGCAACAGCTGGAGGCACCCTGGTCAGAAAACACTGGTCTATTGTATTAAAGGGATCACAAGTGTGTTTCAATGGGTGGGATGACTGATGTGTGGGAGGGAGAAAAGTGACCTCACACTTACAAACAAGGAATTATGGGACTTGTAGTTCAAGGAAACAAACCCAAACAGGAAATAACCAGTTCACAAAAAGAAAGCCTCAGCGTTATGGTAATCTCACAACATAACCATTTACCCCAAGACAAGCACAGATCCTTCCTAATCATGTCCATTACTGTCTGCCAGGTACATACTAAAATCACCTTATGGTGGAGAACCCCTTTAAATGCTTAAAGAGGAAGGGCATCTAATACACCACACTAGTACATAATAGTGTAATAATAATGGTCAAATAGGTTAAATGCTTAGAGGTAATAAATCGATTACACCACACTACTAAATAATAATAATGTAATAATTTTTCAAAATGGTTAAATGCTAAAAAGTTTAGTGAGTCTAATACACCACACTACTAAATAATAACAATCCTTTATTTATATAGCACATGCAGATTTTGTTGCGCTGTACACTGTTCACACAAATTGGTCCCTGTCAATATTGGGGCTCACAACCTAAATTTATGTTTTGCACATGGGGGAAATTGGAGGAAGCCCACAGGAAGAACATTCAGACTAGTTGGAGATATTTGTCCTTGGGGGATTTGAACCCAGGACCCCAGTGCTGCAAGGCAACAGCGCTAACCACTGAGCCACCATGCTCTCCAAAACAAGCTGCCCTAATTTCTGAAAAAAATGATGATTATAAAGGAGACAAAATCAAAGACACTCACATTTTCTTTCGATGTCCAATGTTCCTCTCTTATTGTGAGATCATCTTTTGTCGTGGGATTCTTGCTAGTCTCCAATTCCAGAGAGTCTCTGTAGCTCGTAGTTTAGGATCAAGAGTCACTATTACATGATTATGCTACCTGGCCATGCCTATAAAGGGCTCCCCTTGTCCTACCACATCTATGCAAAAACAACAGAAAAAAGTATACAATTCAGAAGAAAAGAATGGATGCACTCTTCCGGGTCTTTAACTTGTAGCAATCTTTATTCCAAATTCATAACAGTGATTGAGCGGGTAGTTCTGGATACAACAGAAAAAGTGTCTCAAAAGAGAAAAAAGAAAAGTAGTGATGGTAAAAGCAAAAACTTGTATTCATCTGTTTTGAAAATACAAGTATACTTGGCCCTGTTCCGACATGTTTCATTGTGTTAATATCACAGTTCATCATCAGGGGATTATGACCGATAGTATGTGGTGGTGTCATAATTCCCCAAACAAATGATCATACCCTCCAAAACACTGAAGTGGAAAGCGGCCGCCTCTTTGTGTATGTGTGTGTAAGTATCTTTGTATATTCCAGCATCACTTTCAAATGTCAACTAAAAATATAGTAGAGTTGAATTAACCCTAACCTTCCCCTTTTGCAAGGGTGGGTGTTTTTATCATATGTTCAATGACAGTCTATAGGACTTTCTGTACATCTCCTGATCAAGTTACTCTTGGGTTGCAAAGATTGCTCGGGACTTTTAAACATCCTGCTGACTGTCTGACAGGCAGGTGCAGAGAAGAGTTAGTGCGAGGGATGGGATATGAAAATGGTTAAAATAAAGCAATATTCAATAATTCTCTATTGCTACCAAACTGATCCAGACAAACATTAAATCAGAACAAATTGGTAACCTGTCACATGGATGTCGGAATGGAAGTATTAAAAAACTTGCTCTCTTCTAGTCAAGTGGAACAAGAATTAGGCACAAGATTTGATTTTAATGTACAAGGTGGTGCCGCCAACATGAGGAAACCCTTTGCACATTGTAACACACCAACAGGTGTAGACCCGCAGTGCCACTTATCGGTTTGGTTTTGAACCACACTTGAGAGCAGAATCTAAGTGTTCCCCTAGGGTTGCTTCCACAAGAGTGGTCCTGGTAAATGGCAGATGGCCAAACAGGCCAGAACGTCCCAGTGCAAAGCACCAGGGATACAGGCAGGTGGGGCAAGCTGACACCAGATAAGCTAGGAATAAGCACAGCAGCAGAGTCAGTAGAGGCAAGACTGACTAGATGTTTTAGTAGAGCTGGGGCTGTGGAACAGCAGATCTGTGTAGCACAGGTGCAGCTAAATGTTTAAAGCTTGCTAGAAGGCCGAGGCATGGTCAGCGATCTGAGTCTTATCCAGGAGAGGCAGGCAAGTACAGAGGGATGAGGCTAGAGGTGGCATCAGTAAACAGGTTATGGTCTGGAACACAGGAATTCAGCAGATACGAACAGAAGCAGAACCTTCACTAAGGTAAACCATAATGTTGCTCAGGCAAGGAAAGGAGGGCAGAGCGCCCTTAACTAGCTAATGCCATTCAGAGATTGGAGGGGGAGCAGAATCAGAGGCACGCCCGGACCCTTAAAGAGACAGACCCTGTGCGGCCTCTACTGGATGCCCCAGACACTATCGCCGTCTGAGACAGTGCAAAGGGAACAGTCCGGAGCCTGCAGCAAGGGGTAGGAGCCATGCGTGCAGTTTGGCTGAAGTAGGCAGCGGGATGTGATACACGCTGGTGGCCATGTTACACACATGGCCTATAGGCTAGGTTTCCACTTGGAAAACTGCCACTGCCGTTTTTGAGCCAATGCCAGAAGTGTATTCAAAAGGAATAGGACATATAAAGGAAGGACTTACACTTCTCCTCCCTTATGGATCCACTTCTGACTTTGGCTCAAAAACTGCAGTCGCAGATCTCCAAAAACTGCCAGAAAAAAAACCAAGTGGAAACCTAGCCTTAAAGCAATTTCCTGTTACATTTTGTGGAGCGTAAGAATGTAACTTCCTAACAACAGTTAGGATTTTACTTTTTTAGCTCCCCGTATTCAGCTCCTAACATCAGCAACATTAGACATTGCCTGTCTATTATGCCGTGGTGTATAATTTTATTCATATAATGCCAGTGTACACAGTATTTTATAAGGGTACAAAGCGAGCAGACTGACAGTTTAATAATGCGCTTCTTGGGGATGGTAAAATTTTAATTGGGATAAAAAAACAGAAAAGTAACATTTCATGAATAATGAGCAGCTGGAGTGATGCGAGTGTACGAAAGAAAAGACTTAAGAATGCCTGTAAAATTGTAACACCCAGGCTATGTTCTGTGAGGGGGGGAGGGGTATCCTCAAAGTTTTACCTGCTACAGGTGATGGAAAGGAGTGTTACACCGTTCTAAATAAGAATGGGATCTAACATGGTTAAAGATATTAATATTTATGGCAAATACAATGTAACATATCTAATGTGCCTAACGGACGTAATTTTTTTTAGCCTAAAGTCAATGATAAACACTGGTTCAGATCTATATAAAAAAGTTTGTCTACACTTTTAGGATGCATGGGTTTCATTAACAGGTGGTCCTCAGCCAGGATAGATAACTGCTACAAAGTATCCGGCAGTGGGGGATTTATTTAGACTGATATGTCTGAAACCAATCTTGATAACCCCATCCTTAATCCTTAAAGGGGTACTCCATTGCTAGACATCTTATGCCCTATCCAAAGGATAGGGGATAAGATGTCTGATTGCGGGGGTCCCGCGATCTCCATGCAGACACCTGGCATTCTGAACATTATTTTCTGAACATTGGGTCCGGGCGGCCATGGTCGTGATATCACACCACGCCCCCTCCATTCATGTCTATGGGAGGGGGCGTGAGGCCCCCTCCCATAGACATGAATGGAGGGGGCAAGGCGTGATGTCATGAGGAGTTGTGTTGTGACACCACGGCCACCCAAACTCAATGCTTTGAACATAATGTTCAGAAGGCCAGGTGCCTGCACAGAGAGCACGGGGGTCCCAGCAACCGTACCCCCGCAATCAGACATCTTATCCCCTATCCTTTTGATAGGGGATAAGATGTCTAGCAATGGAGTACCCCTTTAAAATAAAGCATTATGATGATCGCCTGTTTAGACATTTGCTACGTTACAAGCATCACCTCTTTTTACACTGAATTTAGTTGTTTCTCTTGAATGTATCTTTTTAGAAGACGACAGAGACCCTAAAGTTTGTCATTATAAAAAAAAAAAAAAACTTTTAATATGTTATAGGGACAAATCTAGAGCTACCCCCTTTGTTCTCGCTTGCCTGATGGATGGAGAGCAAACTGTTTGGCCCCCAGTGGATTCTGGTCCTTTATGATTTTCTAGTCATGTCGGGTTTGAGAGAATTGACTTTGGTGCTATTGTTTGCCTGGGGCCCCTTGTCGTAGAAAGGCTTAATAGTGATAGGAACCTTGACTGCTATTGTGTAGATGGCCCCAGAATGATAGCATTCTTTTCTGTATTGCAAGGTGCAGGGGGAAGCTGCCCAGCTTAGCTCGACAGTCGCTCTTTGAGATGCTTTGATGGAATTGGAGAAAGATCTTACAGAATCCCAGCTGAATTATTTATGTTGGGCTGTAACACCACCTTGACCATTCTATTGATATGTGAGGTGCCCAGACCTCAAAGATTTTGATCCAGATGTGGTGACCCAGTACAGAATATAGCATACTGCCCATCCTGTATGGCAGATGTTGCCTTCAGTGTCAGTTTTGGGAACACACTACTCAGGACTATATATATATATATATATATATATATATATATATATATATATATATATATATATATACCTTTTATGCTATGGTTAATGTATTGGTATTTTTTATGTATCTATTGCTTTAAGCCTGTTAAGCTTTAGAAACCTGTTGTTAGGGGAGTGTGCATGAGGTAAACCATGTGACTTATCAGCCCAATGGGAATCCTCCAAATCTGCCCCATATATAGTGTGGTAGGAGTTCAGAGTTCAGTAGCTGAGGTACAGAAAGTCTGAAGAGAAAGTGTGAGGTGGTTCTGAGGAGGCCTCAAGTCTAATACTGCAACCACGCATCTTCTAAAGCAGTAGGCACTAAAGTCCCAGGGATCCAAGTCAGTCATTGAAGTTAGTCATTCAAGTCACTAAAGTCAAGCATGGATTGCCATGCAGCAAGTCAGTCATATACAGCACAATCAACTAATCCCAGCAATCCGATAAGCTTTCAAGGTTTACCCTGCCCCTCCCTTTATACCAATGCAATGGATTTTACCATCTATCCTGCCTCAGCAAAGTCAGTTTTTCCATCACCTTGCGTCAGAGTACTTATTGCCCGTGCCTGGCCCAGGAGAAGTTGGCTCAACCTCGGATGGTGTATAGGCCAACCGTGCCCCGGCATCACGAAAAGGTTAATTTGTACATTACCCTCACCCAACACCACACAGACTGTCAATGATTACTTGGTGTCATCTTCTGATGGTGTAGAAGATTTTGTATACCTTGTCTTTCAGTGTCTTGATGGTTAGTTTAAGACTCCTAGAGTGTTTATAGGGAACCAATCATTCTACCATATATAAAGCTTGGTTACGTGTTATATATGGTTAAATCTGTATGCTCACCATCACCGGGGGACGTTTATGCCCCTAGGGATGGTGAAGATATGAAGGTCTCAAGTCTCCCATGGCCGCCCCACAGGTAGTCCCCTGTGCAAGGATACTTATACTTACTAGCATCCCTCGGCTTGATTGACAGCTCGTGTCACCACTCTGCTCCGTCTGCTTAGGGAGCAGAATGATGACACGAACCGTCAATCAAGCCAATGAGTGCGGCCATGGCTGGAGCGATGGGTGCTGGTAAGTATAAGCCCCCACCAAAGGGGCTACTTTATAACTTCATATCTTCACCACCCCTGGGGGCAAAAACGTCCCCCGGAAAAGGTGAGGATAAAGATTTTACCATATACAAGCGTTGCCAAGCGTTATGTATGGTAAATCTGATTATTGGTTCCCTTTATTTCCTAACCCAAGTATGTGTACCTGTCTGTTGCGCTTTATTTCCTTAGGATGAGCAGCCGGTCGTGGAGGTCTTGGTTGTTGAAGGCTATTTTGATGTTGACAAATCAGGCATATGCCCTTCTTTGCTTTGTGTTGTGGATGTGGTTCTTGATGAGGTTTTGTGGGGTGTAGTTGTGGTCAGTGGTGTGTTGGTTTGGCATGTACCCTGCTTGGCTTTTACTAAGCACTTTGTGCAGGTTGAGTGAACAGTTTACCCAAGTAACCGCTGACACATGTCCCTTAGTCATTTCTGTCTCTGCTCTTGTGTATGGGTTTATTGAGGCGCTGGTCCCTAATATTAGGGAAGTATTCGGGACTCAGCACAGTATTGAACAGTTTGTTATTGTATTCAAAAATGAAAAAACAAATGTGGAGTCAGCTCACCACTTTTGTAGTCCAGTACATATACATCAGGACCATGTGCAAGGGAGCATGGAAGAGTGCATTTTCAAGCCGATTCTTGAGGAGAAGATTCCAAACAAAAATTGGTGTGCTCCAGCTCCCCTAAAAACGTAAACTTTAATTCATCTTTTTAAAATCCATGTGCTCAAAGCCAACCTGTAAAAACTAAATGAAACGCCGATGCGTTTCGGTTTATCAAAAAGCCTTAATCATGTCGATGATTAGGGCTTTAAGATAAACCATGATTGAGGCGTTTTGATAAACCGAAACGCGTCGCATTTCATTTAGTTTTTACGGCTATGTTTTGAGCATATGGATTTTAAAAAGATGAAGTAAAGTTTAGGTTTTCAGGGGAGTTGTATCACACCAATTTTAGTTTGTTACTTTGCCTGTGTTTCTAAGTGGGCCTATCTAGCACAAACAAAGTCACAAGTTGTTAAGCTCCCCTCCTCCTTGTGTCGCACGGATCCTCACCCGGCCTGGTGATGCACATAATCCATGAGAAAGAAGCAATACGATCCAGCATCAATCGATAAAACTTCAAACTTCTATTAAGCCTTTTAAAAATCCATGATACAGGACAATGCACACCACCTAACTGTGACCACACCTGCAAGAAGAGTCAGCAGAGAGCACTGTGGACAAGAAAAGAATTAGCAGCATACAGCTGCTAATAAGTACTGCAAGGATTAAGATTTTTAAATAGAAGTAATTTACAAATCTGTTTATCTTTCTGGCACCAGTTCATAAAAAAAAATAAAAAAGTTTTCCATCGGAGTATCTCTTTAAAGAGAACCTCTCATGATCTTGTTAAATGTTATAATGCTCCCATTTCACTTCCCCCATGATGATAAACCACCCCCTGACTTTATTTAAATTATTTGTTAGTTTTCTACCTTGATATTGCTCTGTATTTTCTGGTCAGTCTCACAGATTCATAGACTGAGAAGGGGCGTTCCCCAGCAGGCGTGACATCATCTGAAGCCATATAGGGGAGAACTTCCTCCCTCCCTCTGCTACACACAGCCCAGAACAGTTCATTGTGTGCGGGTGTGTCCATTTGTGCTCTCCAGACATGCAGACAAAGTAGAGGAGCAGGTGTTCCATCAGCCCTTCCCTGGTAGTGTGGCAGCCTCCTGTGAAGGGCTTTCCTGCATGGAGCCCTGGGAGGCCCGGGCCTCCACCTCCCATTCTTCCAGGCAGGCCGGGGGTGATGAACAAACTGCAACAGCCATTGTTCCGGCCGGAGGGAGAAGATCTAGCAGAGTCTCCAGCAATGCAGGCTCTGCTTCCCAGGCAACGGGTGCCAGCCAGAGATCCAGTGGTGGAAGGAAGACAAGGAGAAAAAGTGTGGAGTTGTGATCTGAAAGAGGATCCAAGGAGTCCAGTGTGACATACTGCTCCCGCATGACCGCACGATTAGCGGAGTATGAGCAGTGTGGTAAGGAGCTCAGGCTGGCCAGAGAGGACCTGCGTGGGGCTCAGAATCTGGCAAACACGGGGTCCAAAAAGAGCCAGCCTAAGCTGATGAGAAAAATCACGGTGCTGAAAAGTGAGATCGTGAAGCTGGAGGAAAGGAGGGCAGAGATCCTGAAGGGAAGCAGTCTCTTCAGAGAGAAACTGGTGAATGAAGACTGGTTTGGCCCCATGAAGTCCCCAGGTAAGGTGAAGGTGGATGGTGGGGAGAGTAGTGGCGGTGAAGAAAGTGAGGATGGTGGTGAAGAGGAGAAGGTGGAGGAAAGTGCAGTTGTGGCAGAAAATGCTGTACCTATAGTTACTCCATGTGACACCCAGACCACCCAGGACAGCTACATTGAGCCGGCCCAGATGGCGCTACCGTTAAGCGATGTCATATTTTTGTAGGCCCCAAAAATGAATCACTATGTTTAATAGAATAATAGCATGATGTGTCCGCCATGTGGTATGTTCGAAATAGACCACAGTGTATTCTAAAGTTTCATCTCTACAAAAGTGCCAGTCTGGGAGAAGAATACTTGTTGTCTCTTTAGATATTTTATGGCTCTTTAGATAAGACAGATAAGAGTGCTAGTTAGCCAGTCTTGTGAATGTTATTCTGACGAATAATTAATTACCCATTTGTCCAGACACAGAGATTGACACGTCTATGTGAAAGAGACCTCCATGGTATTATTATCTCTACAAAAAAATTTGGATGTCTAGGTAGACCCCAAGATGTCTATGAGAATCCAGGTTTTAACCCCTTAACGACAATGGACATAAATGTACGTCATGGTGACGTGGTACTTAACACACCATGACGTACATTTATGCGCCGCCATGAACGCGAGCACTGGGACGGTGCTCGTGTCATGTGCGGCAGGTCCCAGCTGCTATCAGCAGCCAGGGACCAGCCGGTAATGGCAGAAATCCGCGATAGCGCCGATGTCCGCCATTAACCCCTCAGAGGCCGTCATCAATACAGATCACGGCATCTGTGGCAGTGCGGTACTTTGAATGGATGATCAGATCGCCCACAGTGCTGCCGCGGGGATAAGATCATCCAGCATGCCAGCCGGAGGTCCCCAAACCTAGCTCCGGCTGTCTCCCGGGGTCTTCTGCTCTGGTCTGAGATCGAGCAGACCAGAGCAGAAGATCACCGATAACACTGATCAGTGCTATGCTCTCTACATAGCACTGAACAGTATTAGCAATCAAATGATTGCTATAAATAGTCCCCTATCTCCAGTTTCGGAAACCTCCTCACGCCACGCCCCCTCCATTCATGTCTATGGGAGGGTGCATGATGGCTATCAGGTTTCCAGAACTGGAGACACGGCCCTCCATAGAATGCGGGTGCTGCAGGGAGATCGCGGGGGGTCCCAGCAGCGCCCCCCCCCCCCCCATGGGGACTATTAAAGTGTAAAAAAAAAAGGAAAATTTAAAATAAAAAAGGAAAACGTCCGTTTTTCCCATTTTACCCCCCAAAAAAGCATTACAAAAATTAATTAATACAGATATTTGGTATCGTTGTGTGCGTAAAAGTCTGAACTATTAAAATATATTGTTAATTGTCCTGTACTGTGAATTATCCCGTACATTATCCCGTTAATTGCTGCTTTTTTGGTCACATTTTATTCCCCAAAAAATTATAAAAAATTTATGAAAAGTAAAACCTAAGTGGTACTGATAAAAACTACAGATCATGGCACAAAAAATGAGCCCTCATACCGCCCCATATACGGAAAAATGATAAAGTTATAGGTGGTCAAAATAGGGCTATTTCAAACATACTAATTTTGTTAAAATGGTTTGAGATGTTTTTTTAAGCGGTACAATTATAGAAAAGCATATAACCATGGGTATCATTTTAATCGTATTGACCCACAGAATACAGAAAACATGTCATTTTTACCATAGAATGTACAGCGTGAAGACAAAACCTTCCAAAATTTGCTAAATTGCGTTTTCTTTTCAATTTTCCCTCATAAATAATATTTGTTTGGTTGAGCTGTACATTTTATGGTAAAATAAGTGATTTAATTACAAAGTACAATTGGTGACGCAAAAAACAAGCTCTCATATGGGTCTGTGGATGAAAATATAAAAGAGTTATGAAAATGAGGAAAAACCGAAAATGCAAAAATAAAATTGCTCTGATCCTTAAAGGACAATTGTAGTGGTACACATTTATATATGCCCGTGCCCGGGCCTCAAAAATAAACAAAATAAACTCACACATACCTTCCTACGAGCCCCTGTTGGTCCGGCACAGGCCTCACGGTCTGGCAGTGCTGACGTCATTCCACTTCCTGGGGACGGGGATGCAGCAGAGCCGTCGGCGTATCACCGGCTGTAGCGATGTCCCGCCCCTGTAGGTGATAGGCTGAGCCCACTGTCATGTAAGGAGCTCTGGCCGCTTCTTACATGACAGTGGGCTCAGCCTATCACAGGCCGGGGCGGGACATCTGCGGCGTCCCCAGTAAGTGGAATGACGTCAGCACTGCCGGACCGTGAGGCCTGTGCCGGACCAACGGGGGCTCGTAGGAAGGTATGTATGAGTTTATTTTGTTTATTTTTGAGGCCCAGGCACGGGCATATATAAATGTGTACCACTACAGTTGTCCTTTAAGGCTAAAATGGGCCTGGTCCTTAAGGGGTTAAAGGGGTATTCTGGGCAAAAACATCTTATCCCTGATCGCGGGGGCCAGCTGCTGGGACCCCCCGCGATCTTTCTGCAGCACCCACATTCTATGTGGGACTGCGTCTCCAGTTTCGGAAACCTCCTCACGCCACGCCCCCTCCATTCATGTCTATGGGAGGGGGCGTGGCGGCTATCAGGTTTCCAAAACTGGAGACACAGCACCGTATAGAATGCGGGTGCTGCAGGGAGATCGCGGGGGGGGGTCCCAGCAGCGGGCCACCCAGGATCAGACATCTTATCCCCTATCCTTTGGATAGGGCATAAGATGTTTTTGCCCGGAATACCCCTTTAATTACTTATATATGTCAAAAATAATCCCTGAACTTATAATATAGTGCTCCATATTTCAAGTTTGGAATGTGGGTTTAAGACCAGTTATTGACAGTTAACCCTTAAAGGTAATGATGCTAATTGCCTACACAATAGCACCCCCTAGCGTATGAGTAGTTGACATTACACCGACTGGAAAGGCATTATGGGTGATATGCTCAATGCATTCTGGGTATTATAGTGAGGTCATAGTCATTACCATATGTACATGCCCAAACTACATTCATTGGGGAATTCCAATTTAGGAGGGTGTGTCTAACTAATTAAAAAGTCTGGTAAACCAGATGTTAGGGACTGTAGAGAACATGCAAAGACATGAAGGAAGAGAGACAAGGGAAAAAGAAAGACAAAGAACTCTCTCCCACACAAAGGAAAGCGGTCCAAGAAGGTGGAAAAGCCATGTGAGATCCCAGCAAGCCGGACTCATCACACGGTACCAGACCAATGGCTATCCATGACAATGAGATGGACCGTTCAGCTTTTCTAAGAGCCGAAGCGAGGTTCTTACATAGACTTGGTAAGAGACACAAAAGTGGTATTTTATTTAATTAAGACTAATTTGGATAATGTGGATGGAATTATACCATTAAGATTGGCGAATTAATTAAATAAAATAATTCATTATCTTCATATTGAGATTGTAGGTTTAGGATATTTTGAGACTTCATTCTAACTGCAGAAGAATCAAGACTCATAATCTATCAAAGTATTAAATAATTGCTTAGACATTGATAGAATTCCTATTCGCCAAACTAAATGTTAGATCATAAAACTCTGCTAATTGTCTTAATAATCTTACCGAAGCCATGTTTAGAAAATAGTCCACAATAGGATCCTTAGATGGATTTGCTCATTCTTGGAATCATGTGATTTGTAGTTGGTTAGAAAGGGGTGGGGAGTGTAGTTAGCATTCCATATTGAGATGTCTATGATTAGATATTGCCCATAATGATATCATAAGATTTCCTCTGAACACAGTGATATGTCACCTTTTTCTTATATGATATCCTAACCTAGTAACTTTTGTTTCATTGTAACAACTTACTTACTGCTCACATGTATTGTTCTACTTACTATATGTAGTCAATTAACAAGCTTGTAATGTTTACTAACATATTTAATTGATTTTCATTTGCATATATCATTGTGTTTATTACTCATTTATGTTTATAACCTTATAACCAATAAATCTCTATACTTTTATAATACCTGTGTTATATATTATATATAGTATATTGCAAAACTACATCCTTAAGTGTTAATGTCATTATAAAAAGAACTTGTTATCTGATATCTGAGGAAATAGTCGGACTCAGATGTGAATTGTATTTATTGGCTTTGTCTACAATTCACCAGGTCATAATTTTGATATTTATAATAATTTCCATTTTTTTTTTTTTTTTTCATTATTAATATTTTTATGACCATAATTCATAATTGAGTTATTACTGCACTACAGCGAGAGTGAAAAGGAGGATGTGGAGAGTGAGGCTGGGGGATTATTGAGGGTGATAGTTATGCAGGAGTCCCAAGCCCACCTCTAGAATTTTACATTCAGTGATGACCAGTGTGATGATGTATTAGTAAAGAGAAAAATAAAGAAACAGAAGACCCAGGACTGTGCATTATGTGTTCCATCCTTTCCAGCAGTGTGGGCCAGTTGCAAAGCTGGTTCAGGCTGCTGGCCCCCCCAGATTGGCAGATCCTGTTTCTATAGTGGAATGGGGCTAGCATGGGGGGTACAGCATGGCATCAGAAATGGCTGCATACGCAATACATGTCAAGCCTGCCTGTCCTGCCGGTAGGGAAGGGCAGGATGGGCTTTCGGTGGGCAGCTCTGGCACTGCAGGAATGGCCGAAGGTGGCGGGGGGCTTGTCCAAGTGCCAGAGGCTTTTTGCTCTGGGAGCGGTTCACTGAGCACTGCAGGACACTCCCTGTGATTTGGGGGGGGGGGGGGGAAGAGTGTCCAGGTGCCAGCAGTGGAGAGTGGTGGGGGGGCAGTCCTCCGAGTACTGTATATTCTGCGGGCACTGTGGGGCACTTCCCTGTGAGGGGGGGAGTGTCCGAGTGCCGGGATCAGCCCCAGATCCTGTGCGGACGGGCAAATCAAGCGCTGGTACTGTGGGAGCTGGGGTGCACTCGGAGGGGCAGCCCCAGGCTCGGGTAGTCACGTCACCGGTGGAGGAGCCATCAGCGCCGAACTGAGCAGCCAAGCTAATACTACAAGGCCATCAATACTACAAGTCCCAGCTAGCCCAGGATCTATTAGGCAGGTCACTAAGAGTGCAGGATGTGCTTGTTATGTTTTCTGTTTTGTTTTCTTGTTGTGTTTTTCCTTATAGCCGGATAATGCTAAATCTTCTGTTTATTTTGATACGCCAAGTTGTGCTATTTTTATGTTAGTTTTCAGTATGCGTGTGAGTGTGCTGATTTGATAGTTTTGTTATGTTTTATTTGGTACATTTGTTAGTCCTGGATGAGGATTCCGTTAATTTGGTCTAGTTTTGTAAGTGAATGCGTGTGTGATATTATTATTATTATTTTTATTATTTAAAAAAAAAAAATGAGTGGTGTGCTTGTTATGTTTTCTGTTTTGTTTTCTTGTTGTGTTTTCTTGTCTGGTTTTGAGTTATAGCCGGGTAGTGCTAAATTTTATGTTTATATTTTGAGAAGCCAAGTTGTGCTATTTTTATGTTCATTTTCGTTATGCGTGTGAGTGTGTTGATAAGATAGTTTGGTTAAGTAAGTGGACATATTTTAGTATTTTAGTAAAGCTGGGCTTTTTTGTTTACCATAAGGAGTGCAATAGAAAAAAATTGTTTTAGGGTACGTTCACACGTATGCAGATTTGATGCACAGGATTTAATGCACAGGATTTTCTGCTACAGATTTCAATGTAAACTAAATGACTGAGCGCAGCTTCTAATCGGCAGTTACAAATCCTGCGCATCAAGTCTGCACAGGATCCTGTATGTGTGAACGTACCTTTAATGAGAGTGCCCATTTAAAAGGAGATATCCAGCCAAAAGTGGTAAAAAAAACTAATTAAATAAATTATTTATATAAGCTCATGATGACTCCACAAGGCATCCCAGTTGATTTGTTTCAAAATCAAACCCCCATAGCCCCCATAAAAATCCAGCTGAATGAGGCAGAAAACTACACACCCTTGGCTTGTTTCCTGTGTGAGCTGCAGGGAGGGGCTACTGTGAGAGTTAGCATTGAGGGGGGTATGTTGCCCTTCAGCCAATCAGGGACACTCAAACATGGCACACTGAAGCTGTCAGCTTTCTGAGAATGGGAGAAGGGAATGTGAAGTGTTATCTACGGTAGACGCTAGTCATCAGTGTGGATTTTCTCCACTGTATTCAATGATGAAGTCAAAATATGCAATTTGACTGAATTCACACATACAGGATTTGCTGCAGATTTGAGACTGCAGACTTTATGCTGAAGATTCAATGCAAACTAATTGACAGAACGCAGCATTAAATCTTCAGCTTTAAATATGCAACAAATCCTGTACATGTGATGTTGAGCATTTTGCTATGGTGACGCAGCAGATCCACACCAAAATCAGCAAGTTTGGATTTTCAACAGACAAAAATATATCTGATAGCAACCAATCAAAGCTCTGCTTTCATTGTTCTGATAAAATAAAAGCTGAGCTGTGATTGGTTGCTATCTGTTGGGACAAAAATCAAACATATTTATGTTCCAGAGAGATTCATAAAGTAGGGAGCGCAAGGCCTATCAGCTGCTTCTTACACCTCCCAGAAGTGGGATATTAAAACTGCTTTGTAACTCAGTCCTATTACTGTGATTGAGGTTATTACCCTTCACTAGCATTGCTGACTGATATATTCCTATGTATCTGACCTAATCTTTTGTTACCCGACCTCTGCGACCTGATCATGCCTTTACCTTCTGAATTAGTTCCTCAGTACCCTCTAAGTTTTGACTCTGGGAGATTAACGTTACCCTGGCGTCACAAACTGTATATTACATCATTCACCCCTTAGACACCCCATGGGCATTATCATTTCACAAAAGCTGGAGATCCACAGGGTTGGTAAATACTACTGCAGAGTATTATGGGATTGGAAGTTTGATACAGCTGAAGATCCAGAGGTGAAGAATGCTGCTATGGGATATGCTTCTAGTTTTGGCATTAATGTATGTGTCAGCATTTTCTAAAAAGGAAGGAGTTTGCGGTTCATTTTTGTACCAGGTTTATCATCATATAGATTTGGATACACAGTGAACGGCACTGCTCTGAAGCCTCGCCAACTTTTGTTGACAAATTAGATTTTTTCCGAAAAAGTTGGACATATTGCTTCATTCATATGTTTATCAACCCAAACTTCCTGCTTTCCAGTGTATTTACACCAGAAAGATCTCGCTCAATCTTTTGTTGTCTTGCAGTACCCTTCACCCCTAATGGTTCCAGAAGTTTATTATGGGTGACATCATTGCCCCTGGCAGTAATGATGCATTGATGATGTGCAGTAAACCTATATATCCATTAATTCCGCAAACAGATGAGGTGGAAATTCTTATTACAGATTCATTAAAGTCTGTTATTTAGTAGCACTGCGCCTCTCCTCCGGGTTAAGAAATCATTCTGATCTTACTCACTTGTCAGAGCCGCAGAGAAGACGGATGGAAAAAAAAACTATTAGTTATTAATTCAAGTTCTAAACATCTGGCTGCAATAATCATTAAAAACATCAGTGATAGAGCGTTGTAATATGCTAATTGCATTTGCATCCGGTTCTTGATGCAACGTCTGTACGACAAAGTCATACATATTTATAACCTCAAAATAGCTGACTGACTAATTACACATTTAAGTAACTTCTTTTTTTCTTGAGTAAAAAAAAAGTCATTATATTATTGCAGCTAATTAGCAATGGGAAAATTGAATCATTATTATTTGTGGAGTTAATTTATACCAATTTCACCCTAAGCAATATAAATTCAAACACGGTTTTCTAAATTGCCGAGGCTGATGAAGAGCCATTGGCGCTCCTGAGGGAGAGCTGCGGGCGATGAGGAAGAATATAGGCTCGTCTTCAAACATCAAGAACCTAAACTGAGCACAAATCATTACAACAGATAAAAAAAACTTCACAGTAATGAAAGGATCCGCTTCCAATCGCTGGACCAGGTCTGTTACATTCCAGCACACAAATGACTAACATCAAAATTCACTCAGTGTTTGTTGAGAAACTGTGAACACTTCTGAATATAAATGCTATGATACAAGAATTTATACAAGATTATAACAACTATGATACTGTCTGCTTTGTACAAAAATATTACTACTATAATACTGCCCCTATGTACAAAAATATAACTAATACTGCCCCCTACCATAATACTGCCCTCTATATATAGGAATTAGACAAGATTATAGCAACTATGATACTGTCTGCTATGTACAAGAATATAACTTCTATAATAGTAGGTAGAAAATAATGCTTCAGCACTCACCAGGATCGTAGCAGGATCTTTTATTGCAGAAACAGCACACACATTCTGAACAGCAGCAGGCCCGTAGTGGGGAGGGTGTGGGAGAAAATGCAGCCGGAGCTGCGAGGAAGCGACTAGTTTCGCGGTTAAAACGCTTCTTCTGGCCAGTGCTGAAGCATTATTTTCTACCTACTACTGTTTGATCACTGTGATTTCTGGCTTCATCCGCACCCCGGATTCATTGTACTACCACTGCTGCCAGTGACCCCACCTATCGGATTAGAGAGATATCGTAAGACTTCCATTACAGTGGTGCAGTCTTGTTCTTTTTTCTCTTGGATGCATAACTACTATAATACTGCTCCTATATACAAGAATATAACTACTATAATACTGCCCCTATATACAAGAATATAACGTCTATACTACTGCCTCCTATGTACAAGAATATAACTAATATAATACTGCTCCTATATACAAGAATATAACTACTATAATACTGCCTCCTATATACATGAATATAACTACTATAATACTGCTCCTATATACAAGAATATAACTACTATAATACTGCTCCTATATACAAGAATATAACTACTATAATACTGCACCTATATACAAGAATATAACTACTATAATACTGCCTCCTATATACAAGAATATAACTACTATAATACTGCCTCTATATACAAGAATATAACTACTATAATACTGCACCTATATACAAGAATATAACTACTATAATACAGCCTCCTATATACAAGAATATAACTACTATAATACTGCCTCCTATATACAAGAATATAACTACTATAATACTGCTCCTATATACAAGAATATAACTACTATAATACTGCTCCTATATACAAGAATATAACTACTATAATACTGCTCCTATATACAAGAATATAACTGCTATAATACTGCTCCTATATACAAGAATATAACTACTATAATACAGCTCCTATATACAAGAATATAACTACTAAAATACTACCCCTATGTACAAGAATATAACTACTATAATACTGCTCCTATATACAAGAATATAACTACTATAATACTGTCTCCTATATACAAGAATATAACTACTTTAATACTGCATCCTGTGTACAAAAATAACTACTAAAATACTACCCCTGTGTACAAGAATATAACTACTATAATACTGCCCCCTATGTACAAGAATATAACTACTATAATAGTACCCCCTGTGTACAAGAATATAACTACTATAATGATCTTTTTATTTAAAACTTGCGACAAAATTTTACAGTGTATTTATAATAAAATCATAGAAAATAAAGAAAAATAAGTTACATCACTTGATAACAAAACATTAAAGGGGTATTCCAGGCAAACCCTTTTTTTATATAAATCAACTGGCTCTGGAAAGTTAAACAGATTTGTAAATTACTTCTATTAAAAAATCTTAATCCTTCCAATAGTTATTAGCTTCTGAAGTTTTCTGTCTAACTGCTCAATGATGATGTCACGTCCTGGGAGCTGTACATGATGGGAAAATATCCCCATAGGAACTGCACAGCTCCCGGGACGTGAGTCCTCAGAGAGCAGTTAGACAGAAAACAACAACTCAACTTCAGAAGCTAATAACTGTTGGAAGGATAAATATTTTTTTTATAGAAGTAATTTACAAATCTGTTTAACTTTCCGGAGCCAGTTGATATATAAAAAAAAGTTTTGACCTGGAATACCCCTTTAA
Source organism: Hyla sarda (assembly GCF_029499605.1). Lineage (NCBI taxonomy): Eukaryota > Metazoa > Chordata > Amphibia > Anura > Hylidae > Hyla > Hyla sarda. Next base: position 122,899,289 of record NC_079198.1, on the reverse strand, counting down.
CCAAAGCATGACACATTCCTCCAGTACACATTATGTGGGTTACTCCTCATATCGCTCTTATATATGGTCTTTAGATTCCCTATAATGTTACATGTGACTGTATGGCTGGAGATATTTACTTTATTAATTACCAGGCAGCACCGTGCACACCACAGATGGTAGATGGTCACCACATTGATCACATACAGAGTACTCCTGTTATATACTCTGAGCACTGGAGGGAAATGTCCGTACAGCAGCTGAGAGTACGGTTGTCTGACTAGATGTGGAAGCTTCAGAGACGGACACGGCCTCCCATACTTGCTCACTGAATGGACACTCTAACAGGAGATGCTCTATAGTCTCTATCCACTGGTGACACTGCTCTCTAGGACACGATCTGTCGGGTACATTCCTACACTTTAGATTCTCTCTAACGTACATTTTACCATGGGATCCCAGCCACGCCACGTCCCTCATGTGAGGAGGAACTCTAGGATCTTCCAGGGTTTTTGCAGTCTGCTTCCCCTATAAGCCCGGGGCATCCCTCAGATGGATTTGGACATTGTACTTATTCATGAGAAGATCCCTACATCGGCATTGAAGTTTGACTTGCCACTTCTGTACTTGATGGTGAAACTGTAATTGGCTAATCTTAAAGCCCAATTCTGTTCGATGGCACCCAACTTGGCAGTGTTCAGGTGGGTTAACGGGTTATTATCTGTGGCAGCCAAATAGTCTTTGAACTTTTCGGTCACGGCCCATACTAGAGCGAGAAGTCCCAACTTGAATGAACTGTAGTTTGCATTGTTCTTCTCTGCTCCTCGCAGGTTACGATTGGCATAGGCAATTACTGTCTCTTGCCCCTCTTGGACTTGGGACAGGACAGCTCCCAGACCTTTGAAACTGGCATCAATATACAGCCGGAATGGCTGACTGTAGTCTGGATATGGCAAGATGGGGGGTTCTGTCAGCAGATGTTTAAGAGCTTGGAATGCTGTCTCTTGCTCTTCAGCCCATTCAATAGGTATTCTTCCATTGTAGTTCTCCTTCACCGTACCCCGTAAGAGAGCTGTGAGGGATTCTGAAATCTGGGCGAAGTGGTGAATGAAGCTGCGGTAGTAGCCGGCAAATCCCAGGAAGCTCCTGACATCTTTCATCGTGCACAGGGTAGGCCAATTCTTGTCAACTTTCACCTTTTCAGATTGGGCTGGACCCCTTCTGCACTGACAACATAACCCAAGTAATGTACCTGAGGCTTGAGCAGGTGACACTTGGACGGCTTAATCTTTAATCCATGCTTGATTAAGACTTGGAAGATGTCTGACAGATGACTGAGGTGTTCCTGGTAGGACTTGGAATATACAATGACATCGTCCAGGTACAATAGGACACTGAAAATTCAGATGGCCCAGGCACCTTTCCATCAGATGCTGGAACATAGCAGGGGCATTGCACAGCCCAAATGGCATACTTTTATACTCAAATAGTCCCATGGGTTTCACGAAGGCAGTCTTCTCCCGATCCTCCATGACCATTGGCACTTTCCAATATCCGCTGGTTAAGTCTAGGGTGGAGAAGTAAGCAGCCGACCAGAGGGCTGTGAGTGACTCCTCAATCCTTAGCAAAGGATAAGCATCTTTATTGGTGACATTGTTCAGTTTCCTGCAATCAACACAGAAGCGGATGGTTCTCTCTTTCTTCTTGACCAGGACAAGTGGTGCCGCCCAGGGGCTCTGACTTTCTTGAATCAGGTCTGCCTCTTTCATGTCAACCAGCATCTTCTTGACAGTCTGATACATGCCTGGCGCGATCGGACGGTGTCTTTCCTTGGTAGGTGGTCTGTCACCTGTGAGGATTCGGTGCTGGATCATCGAAGAATGCACAAAGTCTGTGAAGTGCTTGCTGAAAGCCTCATGGTACCTCTTGGCGACAATGATGATTCCCTTTACTTGGTCCCTTGGGGTAGTGTTGTCTCCAGCCTGGAGTTGCACCCACCATTGCTCTGGAGGGCTCACACTGGATCCTTTGTCCACTTGAGCTGCACACTGTCGGGCCACCAGACATTCTGTCATAATGTCCTTCGACTCTAGGAGGTACAGCTGGGCTACAGTAGTGTACTTGGGCAAGACAGTAGCAGAATCAGACAGGTTTACTAACCGCACCATGACATTCCCGTTGGTGACAGTGACAAGGCTTCTCGCAGCTCGAACAAGAGGATGATCTTCCAATTGCATAGGTTTCAGCAGGGCTTGATAGTCCTTATTCTTGACTACTGGACATGCACGACACCAGATGATGGTCTCCGTGTTGGGTTGAAAGGTCACCGACCTGATGTCTTGAACTCGTACTCTGCAGATTTCACCTTGCTTGCTGGCAAACTTCTGCAGAAGAACTTTCAAGTGGTGCCACGTAGCCCGCTGGCCTGAAGGAGACAGATGAGGAAGAGAGGCATACAAGGCATCTAATATTTCAGCAAAACAGTTTTTCATAATTTTTATCCCATGTATAATTTCAGCAGACCCCTTATCTGTCACATGTAAGTACATGCTTTCCCAACTGAATAGTTGGCTCCCAGTATCCATGTCTGGGGACTGGTTGCCCATTACCAACAACTACTCGGAAGTTAAAATCATCAGGCTCACACAATAAACTAGCATCCCAATGCTGATAGAAAACCGTTTTAGGTATAGTAGACACTTGTGACCCTGTATCTATTAACGCCTCCAATGGTATACCTTCTACAACAATTTTTACATAGGGGCAGAAGGTGGCATAAAGTGAGAGTCCTGACTTAAGTCGTTCGGGGATTGGACCTGATGACTGTTTTCCTGAGGGCTGGTCCTCGACCTCAGGGGAAATCCATTTAAATCCCAGCACTGCATTTTCCAATGTCCTGACTTGTTACAATAGATGCAAAAGGGCCTTTGAGTCATCCAGGGGCTATTGGGTGTAGGATTGTGGTAGTTGAGATTGCGGGGGGTAGGAGCAGGGGCAGGTTTTTTAGGCAAGGACGGTTCATAGTCAGAGGGAGCAGGCCTGGTGGCCAGCTCCTTTACAGCCTTGGTCAGTTGTTCAATGTCCTGCCTAACAGGATGGGATGACACTGGGGGAGGGACAGGTGACGGTGGTGGTATAGGCCTGGCTACCACCCCTAGTGGCTCTTGAACGGGTGTAAGGGGTGCAAAAACTTCCTCTAACTCAGTCCCGGACTCAATTACTTGTATAGCCAGTCTCTTGAAAGCGGGGAATGACATGTTGGGGTTTTGAACGGCCAACATTCTCAGCTGGGCTTTGTCCCACTTATTAAGGGACCCATCAATAAATCTGTCCATTATCACCTTGTTGCCCTGCTCGGGAGTTACACTGTGTAATTTTGTTTCAAGTCCCATACAAGTATATAGGACTTCTGGTTCCTACTCGACAAGCTCCGCTTTGCATCTCCTGGTGAATGCGTTAGTCCAGCTGGCAAGATACACCCTCCCCACATACCATTACCAATCTTACAAAGACACGCCCACCATTTCAGCCACACCCCTTTTATTTTCAGCTTACAATATCTTTACCACAACGCAGGACAGAATATTGGGACAGGATATGAGGACGGGATATGAGTTCCGGTTATGGGGAGGGGATATGAGGTCGGGATATGAAGACTAGTGTTGGGCGCGAATATCGATATATATTCGTAATGACGAATATTGTTTTTTTATTCACAGTACACATCCCAACAATGATGTGTACTATGTAAAAAAAAAAAAAGTGGTCATCCCTTCCTGCTTCAAGCTTTTGGTCCAAAGAAGGCTCCAATATTATTTACTGTGTGAGTCGGTGTGGAGCGCGAATATTTCTTATATGCAAATATGCAAATATTCGCGAATATCAGCAATTCCAGAGGACACTGATCCCTCCTTTCTTTTATGTGAAAGATACAATCACGCATGCGCACTATGCAAATTTCATTACGAGTTTTCGCATGGAAAAAAAGGGAACGAACATAACGAATATACGAATTTCGCGAGCATAGGGCGAATATTCATCCATATATTCGTGAAATATTGCAAATTCGAATATGGCCCCTGCTGCTCATCACTAATGAAGACGGGATACAAGGATGAGATATGAGGTCGGGATATGAGGATGAGATATGAGGACGGGATATGAGGATGGGATATGAGGTCGGAATATGGGCAGGGCCAGTTTTAGACTAATAGTGCCCACATATACTATAAGACTATGTTCACACGACGGAATGTCAACACGGAGAATCTCTGCGAGGCATAATATGCCGGTTCTAGGACCAAACAGGAATGCGTTGTCTCATAGACAGCTCCGCACAAAGAATGAACGTGCTCATTCTTTGTGTGGACACAGAAAATAGAATTTCCGTGACGGAAACATCTCAGTGCTGTCTGTCAGTAAGAGCGCCCACATATACTATAACAATGATCTCAGTGCTGCCTGTCAGTAATAGTGACCATATATATTATAACAGTGATCTCAGTGCTGCCTGTCAGTAATTCTTTCCTCTTAATGCCCTGGTCTGTAATAATGCCCCTTTTGTGCCCCTTACTGTGTAATAATGCCAACCTTCAAAACTAAAATCCTCCAAAAATTGCGGTTTTCTTTTCAATTTTCCAACAAAATAATATTTTTTTGGTTGCGCTGTACATTTTATGGTAGAATGAAAGGTGCTACTACAAAATACAATTGATGGTGCAAAAAAACAAGCCCCTTATGGGTCTGTAGATGGAAAAGTATGAGTTATGGCAAAAATCTAAATTAGCTGTGTCCTCAAGGGGTTAACAATCTTAAATTACCCCCCACAATAACTGTTAGCGAATCCACACTGGTTAGGCAGCAATATATGTGCTGTCATTGTATATTTATCCCCCCCCCCCCCCCCCCCGCTTCTCCATACTTTCCCTTATTACCTTTTCTTTTCTTCATTCATTGTATAGAGCAAACTTACTATGGATCTCCCAAGACCTGCGATGACATCATGACGAGTCCAAGCCTATAGGAGTCATTGCAGGTCCTAGAAGGTCAATAGTAAGTCTTTTAGTGCTGTCTATTGTCTCTCTGCAGCCTGGACAGCCTTAGGGCTATAATCACACTACTGTATTTTGCCGCAATTAGCAAAACATCGTGGCAAAAAAGCTGCAATTTTACCGCAATTTTTAGCAAATTGCAGCAAAATTCAGTAGTGTGTCCTAAAGCTTTTCAGGTGCCCCCTTTTGGGTGGGGGCCCTGGGCAACAGCCCAGGTTGCCCCCCCCTAACGCCGGACCTGGATATGGGGACAGGATATGGGGATGGGATATGAAGTCGGGATATGAGGACAGGAAATGAGGACAAAAGCTTCCTCAGCGCCGGGTACTCAGCTAGTCTACGAAAAGCGTAAGAGACGGGTCATCAAAATGCAGAGCAGGAATTTATTTGTTTTTTCCCCTAGTAAAATGTAAATGAGAGCCAGCCATATAAAGGAGAAAGGTGTGCCCGTAGAAGTGCTTAAAATAAGATGTAACTCAGCTGAGGCCTAATGAGATCATTACCAAACAAGTTCCCAGTAATTTCGCCCATCAGCAAAACCGTTCAACTCCGGCACAAACCACTAAAAAAAAGGTTTTGATTAACTGGTTCTTTTAATGCGCCGGCAACACGATAACGAACATTATACGCCGAAGACTAAATATGGCAAGAATAGAGAGAGGAAAGGGCAAATGGTGGAAAAGTCTATTTAATTTTAGTTAATGTCTAATCTTCAGACGGTATTATGCATTTAATATACATTGCTTTTTTAGAATAAAATCCCTCTGGTCAGGAGAGAAGCTATTGTGCGGCATTTCCCAAGTAGTGTACCTCCAGCTGTTGCAAAACTTCAACTCCCAGCGTGCCCGGACAGCCTTCGGCTGCCCGGGCACACTGGGAGTTGTAGTTTTGCAACAGCTGAAGGCACACTAGTAAGGAAATACTGCTCTAGTGTCTACAGTGTCTCTAGTGTACTACATTTACTAACCAATGGTGTCCTGTAATATAGTACTGTATGCATCACTGCTCACTTACTAAAATTACCAAATAATTGTGCCCTGCCAAACAGTACTGTATGCATCGCTGCTCACTTACTACATTTACCAACCCATTGTGTTCTGCCATACAGTACTGAATGCATCACTGCTCACTAACCACATTTACCAACCCATTGTGTCCTGCCATACAGTACTGAATGCATCACTGCTCACTTACTACATTTACCACCCCATTGTGTCCTGCCATACAGTACTGAATGCATCACTGCTCACTTACTACATTTACCAAATAATTGTGCCCTGCCATACAGTACTGAATGCATCACTGCTCACTTACTACATTTACCAAATAATTGTGCCCTGCCATACAGTACTGAATGCATCGCTGCTCACTTACTACATTTACCAACCCATTGTGCCCTGCCATACAGTACTGAATGCATCACTGCTCACTTACTACATTTACCAAATAATTGTGCCCTGCCATACAGTACTGAATGCATCGCTGCTCACTTACTACATTCACCAACCCCTTGTGTCCTGCCATACAGTACTGAATGCATCGCTGCTCACTTACTACATTTACCAACCCATTGTGTTCTGCCATACAGTACTGAATGCATCACTTCTCACTTACTACATTCACCAACCCCTTGTGTCCTGCCATACAGTACTGAATGCATCATTGCTCACTTACTACATTCACCAACCCATTGTGTCCTGCCATACAGTACTGAATGCATCACTGCTCACTTACTATATTCACCAACCCATTGTGTTCTGCCATACAGTACTGAATGCATTGCTGCTCACTTACTACATTCACCAACCCATTGTGTCCTGCCATACTGTACTGTATGCATAACTGCTCACTAACCACATTCACCAACGCATTGTATCCTGCCATACAGTACTGAATGCATCATTGCTCACTTACTACATTCACCAACCCATTGTGTCCTGCCATACTGTACTGTATGCATCGCTGCTCACTTACTACATTCACCAACCCATTGTGTCCTGCCATACAGTACTGAATCCATCACCTCTCACTTACTTCATTTACCAACCTATTGCTTCCTACCATACAGTACTGTATGCATCATCGCTCACTTACTTCAATAACCTACCCATTGTTCCCTGCCATACAGTACTGTAGGCATCGCTGTTCACCTGTCTCATTAACTAACCCATTGTGTAATTTACCAATGGTAAGTCATTGAAGTAAATGAGCGGTGATGCATACAGTACTGTATGGCAGGACACAATAGGTTGGTGAATGTAGTAAGTGAGCAGCGATGCATACAGTACTATATGAAAGGCACAATAGATTGGTGAATGTAGTAATAGATTGGTGAATGTAGTAAGTAAGCGGCGATGCAATCCTGTATGACAGGACACAATGGGTTGGTGAATGTAGTAAGTGAGCGGTGATGCATACAGTACTGTATGGCAGGGAACAATAGGTAGGTGAGCACTGTTGTGGCCATAATACGGAAGTGGAAGAACAATCATTTCACCATAAATTTGCTTCGACCAGGTTCTCCTCGTAAGATTTCTGACAGAGGAGTGAGAAGAATAATCAGAAGGGTTGTCCAAAAGACAAGGACACTTGTGGAGAACTTCAAAAAGACCTGGAATTAGTGGGTACTGTTGTCTCAAAGAAGGTTATTTAGTGAGAAAAATTGGTGACAAGTTCAATACTTATGTCACCAGCTGTATATGCTGAAAAGCACAGGATCTGTGTGCAAGATATAGCTTTGTGGCTATGTCGGTTCTTCTTCTTTGATTTCTTACTTTAAAAGAGATCTCCGGCAAAAATCAACTTATCCCCTATCCACAGGATAGGGGATACGTAGCTGATTGTGGGGGGTCCAGTGAGAAGTGCGTGCTGCAGCCAGAACATTCTCCTTTCATTTCTATGGGAGCGCCAAAAAGACCCAAGTTCAGCTCTCGGGCACCATCGGCGCTCTCATAGAAATGAATGGAGTGTGTGCCCTCTACTAGTAGATGACACGCGCTCCTCGGTGAGTGGGCCTGGGTCCCATCCTGGAGATCGCAAGGGGCCTCAGTGGTCAGACCCACGCGATCAGATACTTATCCCCTATGCTTTGGATAGGGGTTAAAGGGGTACTCCACTGGCCAGCATTCTGGTACGCCACTGTCTAACTAAATGTTCCGAACGCTGTGCGTGTGTTGCGGGGGATGGCCACGCCCCCTTGTGCTGTCAGGCCACGCCCTCTCAATGTAAGGGGGCCCCCTCAATAAGCGATCAGTGTGTGCAGTGTTATAGGTCCCTATGGGAGCTATAACACTGCAAAAAATAGTGAAAAAAAAGTTTACAAAGGTCATTTAACCCCTTCCCTAATAAAAGTTTGAATCACCCCCCTATTCCCATTAAAAAAAAACTGTGTAAATAAAAATAAAAAATTAACATATGTGGTCTCGCCGCGTGCGTAAATGTCCGAACTATAAAATTATATAATTAATTAAACTGCACGGTATATGGTGTACGCGCAAAAAAATTCCAAAGTCCAAAATAGTGTATTTTTGGTCACTTTTTATATCATAAAAAAATGAATAAAAAGTGATCAAAACGTCTGATCAACACAAAAATGGTACCGATAAAAACTTCCGAACACGGAGTAAAAAATAAATCCTCATACCGGCCCGTACGTGGAAAAATAAAAAAGTAACAGGGGTCAGAAGATGACAATTTTAAATGTATAAATTTTCCTGCATGTAGTTGTGATTTTTTTCAGAAGTGCGACAAAATCAAACCTATATAAGTAGGGGATCATTTTAACCGTATGGACCTACAGAATAAAGATAAGGTGTCATTTTGACCAAAAAATTCACTGTGTAGAAACGGAAGCCCCCAAAATTTACAAAATGAAATTTTTTCTTCAATTTTGTCGCACAATGATTGTTTTTTTTTTCCATTTTGCCGTGGATTTTTTTGTAAAATGACTAATGTCACTGCAAAGTAGAATTGGTGGCGCAAAAAAATAAGCCATCATATGGATTTTTAGGTGCAAAATTGAAAGCGTTATGATTTTTTTGATTTTTTGAAGGTGATGAGGAAAAAATTAAAATGCAAAAACGGAAAAACGCTGAGTCCTTAAAGGGGTACTCCGCCCCTAGACATCTTATCCCCTATCCAAAGGATAGGGGATAAGATGTCAGATCGCCGCGGTCCCGCTGCTGGGGACCCCGGGGATCGCCGCTGCGGCACCCCGCTATCATTACAGCACAGAGCGAGTTCGCTCTGTGCGTAATGACGGGCGATACAGCGGCCGGAGCAGCGTGACGTCATGGCTCCGCCCCTCGTGACATCACGGCCCGCCCCCTTAATGCAAGTCTATGGCAGGGGGCGTGACGACCGCCGCACCCCCTCCCATAGACTTGTATTGACGGGGGCGGACCGTGACGTCACGAGGGGCGGAGCCGTGACGTAACGATGCTCCGGCCCCTGTATTGCCCGTCATTACGTGCAGAGCGATCTCGCTCTGCGCAGTAATGATGGCGGGGTGCTGCAGCAGCGATCCCCGGGGTCCTTTGGATAGGGGGATATAAGATGTCTAGGGGCGGAGTACCCCTTTAAGGGGTTAAGTTAATTTTCACCAGATTACTCCTTTAACATTAGCCTGGGTGTTATAGGTAAATGGGGGTCGATGTCTGTGTTAATCTGTGCGCAACAAACTTCTACATATAGAACGGAAATAAAATAAAAAATAAAACCAGTTCGTAGTCGCCATAGGAGAAATGCCTAAGATTTGATATGCGACTATTTTACATCTATTTACAATTTGCGAGATGCGTCCGGCGGCGATGTTTATTTATCGGGTAATTGAAGGGTTGTTTTCTCCCCGGACACTATTAACACAAATAGCGGCAGTCACCATCAACGACTGCGAGGAGCCAGAATCAGCGATGGCTTTATCCAGCAGGGATCCGTGTGTGCATATTGCGATAATGCGGTATGATTGCAGTCTTTCTGCATTTATCCCCGCTCTTCCCCTTGATGTCCGCGCTCTTGTTATTTGCATCTGCTGCTAGGGCCATGATTGTGTAGGAATTCTCATTTGTTCGCCGGTGATATCCTGTGTAAGAAGCTGGATGATGTTTTTTTTTCATCCCGATAAGGCTGGGTTCACACTACGTTTTTTGCAATACAGTTCCCGTATCAGGTTTTTGATTTAAAAAAAAAAAAAACAGATTCCTCAAAACCGGACTAAATTGTATCAAAATGTGTGTACAAATTTTAATCCGTATACGGTTTGAAAAATGATGTCCGGTTGCATCCGTTTTTTTTAAGAAAAAAAAAGTGTACGTTTTTAACTTTTCACTCCATTATGAATAAAGTTTCACTTGTTTGATTGAAATTCCAAGAAAAAAACTGTGCAAAGTCAAAAACCGTATGGTGAAAACTGGATGGAACTGTACACACATACAGTTCTGTACGGTTCCCATTGACTCCTATGTTTAAAAAAAACTTATACGTTTTCAATACGGTTTTTCACTCGGACCAAAAACCGTGGTAGGCTACAGTTTTGGGTACGGGAAAAAAACTGACAAAACCGTACAGGATGCAAAACGGACACAACCTGATGCATCTTTTGGCATACGGTTTTCAATGGAGAGTCAGTGGATACGGTTTTCAATACGGTTCCGTACGGTTTTCAAATTGAACACGTATACGGGAACTGTATTGCAAAAACGTGGTGTGAATGCAGCCTAAGCCTTGTGTATCTCTGTATCACTGATTCCCAACCAAGGTGCCTCCAGCTGTTGCAAAACTACAACTCCCAGCATGCCCGGACAGCCAACGGCTGTCCGGGCATGCTGGAAGTTGTAGTTTTGCAACAGCTGGAGGCACCCTGGTTGGGAAACACTGCTCTACACAATTAATTGTCCATTATTTTGCTGGCAGAACTCTAATACTCTAACGGGCAGTGACCACTTACTGCGGCTTTTCAATATTCTATTGGCAAAAAATGTCACATGTGGGATCGTGGAACATTCCATGACAGATGTCTGAGGGAGCGCGCAACAAAACCCGTCACGTGCGATCTATACTCCTGGGGGGCGACCTTGTTATTTCTGAAGTTCTGTTACATGAATAGGGCTACTATTTCGACCTTGTTATTGCCTTTAAAGGGGTACTCCTCCCCTCTTATCCCTATCTAAAGGATAAAGGGGGGGGGGGGCGGTCGCTAGGACCCCCCGCGTTCTCCGGGCCAGCACCAGCAGCGATCTGAACACGGAAGCCTGGAGTCTCTGTGTTCGTGACGTCACGCCTCCTCCCATAGACATGAATGAAGGAGGCGTGACAGCTGTGGTCGCCAGTCATCCGGAATAGGATGCCGCCGGCCGGACCCCCGCGATCAGATATCTTATCCCCCATCCTTTGGATAGGGGATAAGATGTTTAGGGGCGGAGTACCCCTTTAAGGGGGTCCGAGGGCTTTCATAAAACTATTCTCTAATAACCGACAGCATTTGGGAGTGGTCTCCAAACTGTGAATCTCCAGCTGTTGCAAAACTACAACTCCCAGTATCCCATACTGGGAGTTGTAGTTTTGCAACAGCTGGATGTTCACTATTTGGAGACCATTGTCCTAGGTGCTGAATTACTTATGTTGCTGTTGCATAAAATGCCCAGAATGTGATCTCCATCTCCAATGCTGGTTCTGCCGCAGACTCTAAGGCCATGTTCACACGGCATAATTTTTGCGGAAGGACGTTGCGCACATTTGAAGAATCCGGCGGACGCTGGGACCGTGCAGAAATGCGACGCCTCATAGACGCCAATGCATTTCCGAGCTAAATCCGCAAAAAGACTTTTCTTTTTGGGGATGACGGAATCGGGATTTTCGTGGCAGAAACATCTTTGGAAAGGGGAGTCCCCCTTTAAACCATCAGTTTCCCAATCTTACCACTTACTGTGGATTTTAAAAAAAAGAAAGAGAAATTGCTTTAGTTTACAAAGTTAATAGTAGCCGCAATGATGTTGCCTTAAAGGGGTATTCCAGGAAAAAAAACTTTTTTTTATTTATTTTTTATATCAACTGACTCCAGAAAGTTAAACAGATTTGTGAATTACTTCTATTAAAAAATTTTAATCTTTCCAATAATTATCAGCTGCTGAAGTTGAGTTGTTTTTTTTCTGTCTGGCAACAGTGTTCTCTGCTGACATCTCTGCTTGTCTCGGGAACTGCGCAGAGTAGAGGAGGTTTGCTATGGGGATTTGCTTCTACTCTGGACAGTTCCAGGTGTCATCAGAGAGCACTTAGACAGAAAAGAACAACTCAACTTCAGCAGCTCATAAGTACTGAAAGGATTAAGATTTGTTTTAATGGAAGTAATTTACAAATCTGTTTAGCTTTCTGGAGACAGTTGATATATATATAAAGTTTTTTCCTTGATAACCCCTTTAATCTTCTATGTCTCCTCAGTATCCAGAACCAGTGGATATATATATATATATATATATATATATATATATATATATATGAACTGGAAGGCACATAGAGCATTTTCTCATGTTGTCCAATAAATTATAGATGCTGAGCGCACTAGAAATGGATGTTGCACAAGCGATATTAGCCTAATTGGTGCCGCAGTTATTGTCTCTGTGAACATCCAAGGAGAAAGTTTGTTTACTAGGAAACTGCACAAACAAGCAGTAAATGGATCCACTGTTTAATAATGCAGGGACGAGTTGACAAGGGAACAATTGTGAGAAGGAACAAGAAATCGAAGCTGCGGATCATTTCTGGGCAGAATACAGTAGTGTTAAATAATAAATCCTTAGGTGTCTTGTGATTCTTAAATTGAAGGAAAGTAGAGGGGAAGAGAACAGCGAGAATTGTACCAGACCCAGAAAGTAAGTATTAAATTTGGTTAGGGTCACACGTAGCGCATCCGCAGAGAATTGGACGTGGCGGATGCGCTACTGACCTCCCCTAGAGTAAGCCTCCTGCTGTGCCCGTGCGTCCTGCTTTGGTCTGCTTAAAGCAGCAACTCGCCGCTACGAGCAGACACACAGTGATCTGCGAGTCGCTGCGCATGCATCACTGTGTGTCTGCTCGTGGCTTACAGACATTGCAGCAGCTCTAAACCTTCCTCAGAGAGAGTGACTGCGATGTCGGAGAGTACAGTGCACATGCGCATGGCGACTCGCAGATCCCTGTGTGTCTGCTCATAGCTTACAGATATCGCAGCCGCTCTCAACCTTTCTCAGGGTGAGTGACCGCGATGTCTGTAAGTACAGTGCGCATGCGCGTGGCGACTTGTAGATCACTGTGTGTCCATTCATAGCTTACAGAAATCTCAGCCGCTCTCAACCTTCCTCAGGAAGAGCAACCGCAATGTCTGTGAGTATAATGCGCACGGCAACTTGTAGATCACTGTGTGTCCAATCGTAACTTACAGAAATTGCAGCCGCTCTCAACCTTCCTCAGGAAGAGCAACAGCGAAGTCTGTGAGTACATTGTGCATGCGTGCGGTGACTTGTAGATCACTGTGTGTCTGCTCGTGGCTTACAGACATCGCAGCCGCTCTAAACTTTCCTCAGAGAGAGTAACCGCGATGTCTGTGAGTACAGTGCACATGCGCGTGGCGACTCGCAGATCCCTGTGTGTCTGCTCATAGCTTACAGACATCACAGCCGCTCTCAACCTTCCTCAGGAAGAGCAACCGCAATGTCTGTGAGTATAATGCGCGCGGCAACTTGTAGATCACTGTGTGTCCACTCGTAGCTTACAGAAATCGCAGCCGCTCTCAACCTTCCTCAGGAAGAGCGACTGTGAAGTCTGTGAGTACAATGTGCATGCGCGCGGCGACTTGTAGATCACTGTGTGTCCATTCGTAGCTTACAGAAATATCAGCCGCTCTCAACCTTCCTCAGGAAGAGCAACCGCAATGTCTGTGAGTATAATGCGAGCGGCGATTTGTAGATCACTGTGTGTCTGCTCATAGCTTACAGACATTGCGGCCGCTCTAAACCTTCCTCAGAGAGAGTGACCGCGATGTCTGTGAGTACAGTGCACATGCGTGCGGCAACTCGCAGATCCCTGTGTGTCTGCTTATAGTTTACAGACATCGCAGCCGCTCTCAACCTTCCTCAGGAAGAGCAACCGCAATGTCTGTGAGTATAATGCGCGCGGCGATTTGTAGATCACTGTGTTTCTGCTCATAGCTTACAGAAATATCAGCCGCTCTCAACCTTCCTCAGGAAGAGCGACTGCAATGTCTGCGAGTACATTGTGCATGCGCACGGCGACTCGCAGATCACTGCGTGTCTGCTCGTAGGGGTGGATTGCTTCTATGCACAGATTAGAGCAGGACGCACAGGCACAGAAGAAGGCACACTCAAGGGATGGTCAGTAACGCATCCGCAGTGTCAAAAAGGCTGCGGATGCGCTACGTGTGACCCTTAGGGTATGATCACACTTGTATGTTTGGCCGAAGGCAAATTCAAAGTTCATACAAGAGGATCCATGGCAGAAATCTAAGGCTAATACTTAAAAAAGCACTCTATTTTTTTAACATTTTTTTCTTTGCTTATATAGTGCAGCATAGGTTATTATTACAGAATAATGTAGAGGTTCTTGTGTACGTCTTCTCCGTACCTGTGTTAGCTTATGTAGCAGGCATGAGACTGGCTCCATGTTGGTTTTCAATTTCACACTAAAGTGATTCTATATTGAAGCCTACAGTTTCCATGGCTGAGGGGGTGGAGTTTGATCAACGCACCTGGTCATATCATCAAGCTGTTAATGCTGGAGGTCACCCAGGTGAATACATTAGACTTATGGGTGGGTTGGGATAAGAACACAATGTGCAGTTTTGATGTTTTTTTTTATTCACAGTGCGTTTTTAGAGTCATGAGGTGAAAGTGATTTGACCTATAATCACAGTAGAGGTGTTGTATCAAGATTTGAGATCTTTGGGCTTTGTTCACATGTTTTGAGTTTGTAACGCTTTCTGCTGTGATTTTCCAAAATCGATGTAAAAATTACAAATTTTTACGGTAATTTTCACAATTGCCGAACACTCTATACATAAAACACCAGACTGCTGGACAACTATGCTACAATTATATTATATTATATACTTAGAACACTACAACCTCCAACATGAGCCAGACACTAGACATGTTCACAATACTCTGTGTATATAGAACTATACACCATCTAGGAAAACGATCATACAATTCTATTATACTCTATACACAGAACACTGCAACCTCCAACATGAGCCAAACACTAGACATGTTCATAATACTATTATACTCTATATAAACAACACCAGACTGCTGGACAACTATAATACAATTATATTATACTCTATACATCAAACACTAGACTGCTGGACAACTATAATACAATTCTATTATACTCTATATACAAAACACCAGACTGCTGGACAACTATAATACAATTCTATTATACTCTATATACAAAACACCAGACTGCTGGACAACTATAATACAATTCTATTATACTCTATACATCAAACACTAGCCTGCTGGACAACTATAATACAATTCTATTATACTCTATATACAAAACACCAGACTGCTGGACAACTATAATACAATTCTATTATACTCTATACATCAAACACTAGACTGCTGGACAACTATAATACAATTCTATTATACTCTATATACAAAACACCAGACTGCTGGACAACTATAATACATTTTTATTATTCTCTATACACCGAACACCAGACTGCTGGACAACTATAATACAATTCTATTATACTCTATACATCAAACACCAGACTGCTGGACAACTATAATACAATTCTATTATACTCTATACATCAAACACCAGACTGCTGGACAACTATAATACAATTCTATTATACTCTATATACAAAACACCAGACTGCTGGACAACTATAATACAATTCTATTATACTCTATACATCAAACACTAGACTGCTGGACAACTATAATACAATTCTATTATACTCTATATACAAAACACCAGACTGCTGGACAACTATAATACAATTCTATTATACTCTATACATCAAACACTAGACTGCTGGACAACTATAATACAATTCTATTATACTCTATATACAAAACACCAGACTGCTGGACAACTATAATACAATTCTATTATACTCTATACATCAAACACTAGACTGCTGGACAACTATAATACAATTCTATTATACTCTATATACAAAACACCAGACTGCTGGACAACTATAATACATTTTTATTATTCTCTATACACCGAACACCAGACTGCTGGACAACTATAATACAATTCTATTATACTCTATATACAAAACACCAGACTGCTGGACAACTATAATACATTTTTATTATTTTCTATACACCGAACACCAGACTGCTGGACAACTATAATACAATTTTATTATACTCTATACATAGAACACAAGTGTATAAATGATACCCAGAATATTACCACCTCCAACATGCCCCAAATGCTGGACATAATCATAATACAATTCTATTTCATCCCATACAACACTATAACCCTCAAGGTCACTGACTATTGGACCTGACTATAATACATTTCTGTGTTCTTAAAGGGGTACTCCGGTGAAAACCTTTTTTCTTTTAAATCAACTGGTGCCAGAAAGTTAAACATATTTGTAAATTACTTCTATAAAAAAAATCTTAATCCTTCCTGTACTTATTAGCTGCTGAATACTACAGAGAAAATTCTTTTCTTTTTGGAATGCTCTCTGATGACATCACGAGCACAGTTCTTTCTACTGACGTTATAATAATAATAATACTTTATTTATTGTTGTCCTTAGTGGGATTTGGACCCAAGTCCCCAGCACTGCAAGGCAGCAGCGCTAACCACTGAGCCACCATGCTGCCCTTAGCATACGTCTGCTATGCATGGTTGCTAAAATGGACAGAGATGTCAGCAGAGAGCACTGTGCTCGTGATGTCATCAGTGTTCCAAAAAGAAAGGAATTTCCTCTGTAGCATTCAGTAGCTAATTAGTACTGGAAGGATTAAGATTTTTTTAATAGAAGTAATTTACAAATATGTTTAACTTTCTGCCACCAGTTGATTTAAAAGAAAAAAGGTTTTCACCGGAGTACCCCTTTAAGAACAGGAGCACCTTTTCATGGTTAGTTTTCTCCTGATCTTCCATTCCGCCATTTACAAGTGTTTATTAGTATTATCAGTGCGCGCTGTTCCGCTTGTATTACACATCTATCCCCAGCTATAAAATAGGATTCACCGAACCCATAGACACGTTTTAAGTCACAATTTATGACCAGCGTGAAGCTATTTTAATGAGAAAGTGTTTTGCGTCCGTTTTTTTTAGCTTTTCTTGTGTGATCCATAATTGGTTACAGCGCACCGAGGAGTTGCTGGATCCGACACTTTACTGGGACATTGATTATGCAAACAGCCGAGTCTCGTGCATACATTTCCATGTAATTACACATTATGTATAAGAAAAAGTTTATCCCGGAATCACCTATCCCGGCAATTACCCGTCCTGTATCACCGCTAAGATGCCAGAAAGAACTCATTTTTACAACTTTGTTAGCGGATTGTAATTAATAGAATATACCGTAGCAGTGGGTAAAGTGCTCACCGCTACAGAACGGTGTAAGTATCAGTTAGCGAGCTGTCACCGACCGGATCACATACTTTGTGTAGTGAACGCCGCCCTGGGCACCGGGATCCGCGCTGTATTATTTATTTTGTTGCGGCTTTGATACTGTATGTTGTTTTCTAGCAACATAACTGAATTAACAAAATTACCTTGGCTTAGATGTAGGCGCAGCCGTTTTTTATTTTTTAATGCCGCCTTCCTTCTGGGAGAACGACAGATCATTTAATCTTTTTTTTGCATTTGACATAACGCGTTTTCACAGCTGAGAGCAGAGGAAATCCTTTGACATTGTTTTTTTTTTGTTTTGCTTTTTGGAGGATTTTTAGCTGATCGTAGTTGTTATAGAATATAATACAGCCACGTGTCATTGTCCAGTATGGCGCAGAAGATTAGCAGGCACGGTCTGAGGGTCTTTAACCCCCTTCTGTTTTGTAGTTGATATTACTTCTGAGACTATATCCATACTACTTTTTCTTTACTTTTTGTTTTTGCATGTTGTGTGATTTGATCAGGATAGTGTTAATGTTTCCAGCCAATAGGCTCCCGGGTGGGGTTATTTCGACCCTCACTCTGCTGGTATTGCTTGCTGTTAATTGAACAGTTTTTACCATGTTTCATAACACTTTAGTCTGTGTCTACACATGTATCGTTCAGCCAAAGCTTCTTATCCTGTATTTGTGTGTCTAGATTTCAGCTTTGTTATGTTTGTACTTTGTTGGGGGTTTTAGTGTTTAGACCCGTGTTCAGATTGTATTCTGTTATCTTTCCTGTATAGTTCTTGTTCTCAGTCCAGTGTTTGGTACAGTAATCCCTCAACTTACAATGACCTCAACATACAATAGTTTCACCATACAATAGTCTTTTCTGGATCATAGTAACTTGAAACCAGACTCAACATACAATGTACGGACAGTCCAGATCTGTGAAACATGTAAATGGCTGGAAGAACTGAAAATTTTGAATGGGCATTTCACTGGTAAAACACCTGCATTACTGAAACGTATGCACTGAATTCCTGTCTACAGTACAGGGAGGTATTACATGTTCTGTACTACTCTTTACCTGTATTACTGAAGTGTATGCACTGACTGGTGTTTGATAGCGCCCCTACAGTACAGGGAGGTATTATATGTTCTGTACTACACTTTACCTGTATTACTGAAGTGTATGCACTGACTGGTGTCTGGTAGCGCCCCCTACAGTACAGAGAGGTATTACATGTTCTGTACTACTCTTTACCTGTACCAGGATTAGCTGCTCCTTTGGACACCAGGTGACGGCGGCACCATTACTTTTTTAGGGCACTGTTTATACTGTGCAGGACCCTGAAGAAGCTCCTGTCCTCTACATAGACAGTGATTACAGCTCCCAGCAGATCTTTATTACTTTTATATGTAAGGACTTGCTTAATCTCTATTAGTTATCTACCTATTTGTGTTTAATCCAAATTTTTTCCTATTTGTATATGACATTTTGGGCTTCAGAACCAATAACCAGGCTTTCATAGAGTTATGGTCTCAACATACAATGGTCGTCCTGGAACTGATTAATATTGTATTGTAACTTGAGGGACCACTGTATTTAGTATTCCTGTTTAGAATCTTACCCATATTCCTCCATGTCATGGAGTTTGGCTTTTGAAGTTTTCTTGTATCTGTATAGTGTGAATTGTGTAAGTCCTGTTTGTTGGGTTTTGTGTTAACCCCCTGTACTCTTGACGTGTACACCAACCTTGTACAGTTCATTTTGCTTCTGACGCCCCAGCACATTAGCGCAGTATATGGACCAGCCCCAAGTTGTGATTCACCGATGGGGTGTCCTTGCAAGATGGCAGGGAAAACGGCTTTTGGAAAGCTAGGGCGCACTTTTTCCCTTCTCTATGTGAGGTGAACATGAAGTAACTGTGTAAGGGCTCCTGATTTTTACACTCTGATGGATAGTTTTTATTAGCGCCCACATTTGCGTAGATGTGACTTTCTGACCACTTTTATTCCATTTTTTCTTGCACTGCACCCCCGATAAAGCATCACAGAACTGTTTAAATGCTGAGACTGCCATTGATTGCAGCATCTAAATCTAAATGACTGATAGCATAGCGGATGGATCTCTGATATCCGTTATTACAGGCAGGTGTCAGCTGCAGATAGCAGCCAGCACCAACCAGGTATGGAGAAGGCCAACGCCCCTGTTCCACTGTTCTTCATGGTCAGGAAGGGTTAACAAGGTTCAGGCAAGGTTTCCCTAGGATAAGAGCTCATTTACAGGGGCGGAATTGCTTGCGAACTTGCAGCATGTATCCTGCTGCAAATTTGAATGTGGGCGGGCTATAGCGGGCTGACCGCGGTAGATTTTCAATAGCGGAATTCCCGCCGTCAAAAATCAACCGCAGACCCCATTCTGTTATGGAAATTCCGTTTCCATGAATCTGCAGCAGACAGCCCACTGAGAGCCCGCCCACATTCAAACTCGCAGCGGGATATCCTGTGAGTTCGCAGGCTAATCCGCCCATGTAAACGAGCCCTGAAGCAGGGTTTACTGGTAGATACAATGCTCTTTCCTCCTCTTTAGCCATTTAGTAGTCAACTTTTTTGTAGATGGGGGAGTCTTGTTCGACTTTTTTCACTCTTTTCTGTAATGCAATTCCCAGCTGCGGGGTGCATAAACTATTGAGAAAAAGCAAAGGGAATTCCAGCTTCCACCAGGAAATCTCTAACTGTGTTAGAACATATAAAATGCCTTTTTTATGATCGGAGTTGCTATAGAATATAATACAACCACGTGTTATTGTCCAATATGGCATCCAAAAAATTTTCAGACACTTTCTGAGAGTCTTTCTGTCATGTAGCTGATATTATTTCTGAGGCTTTGGGGGAGATTTATCAAAACCTGTGTAGAGGCAAAGTTAACAAGTTGTCCATAGCAACCAATCAGATCGCTTCTTTCATTTTTCAGAGGCCTTGTAAGAAGCAATCCGATTGGTTGCTATGGGCAACTGGGCAACTTTACCTCTCCACAGGGTTTTGATAAATCTCCCCCTATGTTTGTACCACTATGTTCACACTCATGTCTCATTTTGGTCAATATTTTTACCGATATCTAAAACACAAAAAAAGGCGCAAAACTTATAGTTTCTCTCTGTATTGGTTCCATTTCTGGTTTCGGTAAAAATCTTGACCATAAAAAACAAACAAAAAAAAAAACAAAACAGTGGGAACATAGCCCGAGAGTGTTGTTCTTAGTAACATGTAGAAAGATGGTTGCAATCAGTAGTAATGAGCGACAGGGGCCATATTCAAATTCGTGATATTTCACGAATATGTGGACAAATATTCGTCCTATGTTCGCGAAATTTGCATATTCGCTATGCTCCTTCACTTTTTTTTTTCCATGCGAAAATTCGTAATGAAATTCGCATAGCGCACATGCGCAATTACATCTTTCACCTAAAAGAAGGGACGGATCAGTGTCCAGTCTGGAGGTGCTGATATTTGCATAAATATTCGCATAAATATTTGCATGAATATTCGCATACATTCACGTAAAAAAACAAAAGAAAAGACTAATTTTTGTCATTATGAATATATATATCACTATATTCTAAAAATTCACAAAATCGTGAAGTGCCGATATTCGCGGTAAAAATTTGCATTTAAAATATTCGCGCTCCACGCTAGTAATCAGTATGACTATTTTGCTTAGATTAAGTTATTTTTCGCTGTACATTTTTGTGAGACCATTAGCCGTATCGCCTCGCACGACGCTAATTATGCAAATAAGGATCTGCGGAGCTTTGTATTTTAGGCTCTGAAATGTGCGTTCGGAAGATAAGATGAATCGGAGCTTTTCTTACACGTATTACTATAAATCATTACAAACGGGTGAGAGAGTCGGGAAAGTCAGAAGCCAGATTTCCATTAGCCGCGACTTCTGGAACGTTATTTACAAGTAACATATGGTGAAATGATCTCACTCCAACATGATAGCTAAATACTTAAATACGCGTTGCCTGCCGGAGGTTCTGGTGAATGCGTCTCAGTTGTGAGCAGAGATTTTTCACATCCACAACTTCAGATTATATTGTTAAGAGGATCTGTCACCACTTTTATCTAGAGCACCAGTGGTCACCCTGCTAATATACAAGGTTAAAGGGAATTGGTTACAGAAATGTTTTCAAACCAGGGTGCCTCCAGCTGTTGCAAAACTACAACTTCCACCATGCCCGGACAGCCTTTGGCTGTCCGGGCATGCTGGGAGTTGTAGTTTTGTAACAGATGGTGGCACCCTGTTTCGGAAACACTGGGTTTTCCTTACCAAAATCAATTCAGCTGTTCTGGGGATATAGGGCAATCTTATAATATGCAATGGAGGCAGGTTTGAAGACTCACTGCAATGCTGAGGCCATTACCTGGCCATCAGGAAGGGGTTAACAAGGTTCAGGCAAGGTTTTTCTAGGCCAAAACTATGTTTCCTGCTAGACACAACTCTGTTCCCTCCTTTTTAGCCTTTTAGTAGTCAACATTTTTGTAGATGTAGGAATCTTGTTTAACTTAGTCCTTTTGGTAATGCAATTCCCAGCTGCGGGGTGCAGGAACTTTTGATAAAAAAAACAGAGGGGATTCCAGCTTTCACAAGGAAAGCTCCAAATATGTTAGAACATATCAAGATGGTAGGAAATCAATCAAAAATGTCATAAAAAAATATAGAACAGAAATGGTGATGAGCTTTAAAGCTGCTTTCACACTATAAAATGTATCCGTTTTAAAGATCCGTTCAATGTTCCGTTATAAAAAATAACTGAAGATCTGCCTTTAAACAGCCATTAAAAAATCCCATTATAGTCTGTGGGATTTTTACATTATCCGTTTTAACCCGTTATAGCCCGTTATTAATAACAGACATTATTTTATGACGGAAGACAGTAACGGGAGAAATAGTGCATGCACTATTTCTTCTGTTCATTCAATAAAGGGCTATAAGGGGTTAATACAGATAATTTAAAAAATCCCATAGACTATAATGGGAGTTTCTAACGCCCGTATGGGATTTTCTAATGGCAGTTTAACCTACTGGTGAGTTCAACCCACTGCTGAGACCCCCCGCAATCTCTCTGCAGCACCCGCATTCTATGCGAGTGCTGAATCTCCAGTTTCTGAAACCTCCGGGTTTCGGGGACTGGGGACGTGACGTCACGCCACGCCCACTCTATTCATGTCTATGGGACGGGGCAACAGCTGGATGCCCCCTGGTTAGGATACACTATATTAAATACTCTTCACCTTTCGTAGTCTGCAGTTAATGTGAGATATCCTGGCTGGCAGCGAGCTCCATGGGAGGATAATAGGATTGAGGTAAGTGCTAAACACATCTCCAATGCTACAACATTAAGCAGATGCTTGTGGCTTTAACGTCCGGTTATTGTTTTCCGCTTTAAATCTAGCGGCTGTTTACTGTACTCACGCAGGATCCTACGACCGCCATTTTCTATTTGTAAAACATTGCGCTTTTGTTACCGAGGTAAAGTGTCAGATTTTTGTGTTGTAGCGGCACGTTACATTGTGGCCTGTCAAAGTCATTTGTTTGTAACGAAAAATCAATTTTCCTCTTTGTTTCCAACATGTTCTCTAAGTGAAATAAGGGTCCGGCGGAGATCTGTTATAGGGAAAGTTCTCATGAGCATATTAAAGGGGTATTCCGGGATTTTTTTATTTTTTTTATTTGACTATGCTACAGGGGCTGTAAAGTTAGCGTAGTTCATAATATAGTGTCTGTACCTGTGTGTGATGGTGTCCTATGTGATTTTTGCCCTAATGTTTGTTTTATAACAGCATAGAAAAAGAGTGTCGTCTCAGGTTTTCCCAGGTTGCATTGCGCCTCAAGAGATTTCATCACTAGTCAGGTGTTCAGAGGGAGCATGGCAGTGCTTCAATGGGTGGAGTGACCACTGGGTGGGAGTTCATTCAGTAAGAATTGTAGTTTTGCAACAGCTGGAAGCTCCCTGGTTACAAAACACTGGTCTATTGCATGGAAGGGAGCACAGGTGTGTTTCAATGGGTGGGAGGGAGAAAAGTGACCTCACACTTACAAACAAGAAATCATGGGACTCGTAGTTTGAGGGAATGAACTCCGACAGGAAATAACAGTACACAAAAAGATAGCCTCAGTGTTATGGTAATCTCACAACATAGCCATTTAGCCCCAAGACAAGCACAGATCCTTCCTAAGCATGTCCATTACTGTCTGGCAGGTACGTACTAAAATCCCCTTATGGTAGATAACCCCTTTAAGAGAGATATAGAATGGCATTGGTAAAAGTCAGTGTCATCCACCATTTCTAAGGCAGGATTTTAGGCATGCCACAAACTTTACCAAACTTTTTTGTGTGGAAAATCTGCAGGATTTCCACTGTAAAATCCAAAGAAAAAAAGGGGTTAAGTTATAATTGTTGGTGTAGGTCAGTGATCTCCCAACTGTGGTCCTCCAGATGTTGCAAAATTACAACTCCCAGCATGCCGGGGGTTGTACTTTTGCAGTATCTGGAGAGCCACGTTTTGGAGATCCCTGGTGTGGGGGAATGATTTTTGTGTGGTGCTTATATGCTTATTGTGCTTATGTACGTGCGCCAAATTTATTAAATGGTCACAGGGCATCAAATTTCACTCCAATATACCATTTTCTATGGTTTACTCATTGTGCAAAATTTAACCACCTTTTACCACCAAAAGAAAATTACAAATCCCCCCCCCCCCCCATAATCTTCACCAAATAAAATGCTGTCATTTAGAAAACATAGCTAGCATGTTAGGGGCCTGTTACGTACAGGCGAGTGGGCTCGTACTTCATGATCATTAAAGGGGTACTCAGGTGGAAAACCTTTATTTATTTTCAAATCAACTGGTACCAGATAGTTAAACAGATTTGTAAATTACTTCTATTTAAAAAACTTGATCCTTCCTGCACTTGTCAGCTGCAGTATGCTCCAGAGGAAGTTGTGTAGTTCTTTCCTGTCTGACCACGTGTTCTCTGCTGACACCTCTGTCCATGTCACTAACTGTCTAGAACAGGATAGGTTTGCTATGGGGATTTTCTTCTGCTCTGGACAGTTCCTGACATGGACAGATGTGTCACTAGAGAGCACTGTGGTCAGACAGGAAAGAACTACACAACCTCCTGTGGAGCATACAGCAGCTGATAAGTACTGGAAGGATTAGGATTTTCAAATAGAAGAAATGTACAAATCTGTAGAACTTTCTGGCACCAGTTGATTTAAGATTTTTTTTTCCCATCGGAGTACCCCTTTAAGTACACAACAACCTGTTAGTTTAATAAATGTTGCTGAGAAGCCTAGAACCCCCGTTTATGTTGTAGATGAGCGGCCATATCTGGTTTTCTATCTATTCTTTCATTCACAAACAAATTACTGTGCCCGGTAGTGGACAGTCCATGCATCAGGTGACATCCCCACGATTCCTGGAGACATACAGTGGGCATTGTACGTCACATTATTATATTTATACCCACCCCCACATTAACAGCCCTTTCAATTATGTCTTTTCCAGGACTAAAACTATTTGTTCACCACCTCCTGCAGATTCTTCTCACTTCTTTTATTTCTGTAAGTCCACATTTCATATCTTAATATCATATTCCCCACCTCCTTCCATTCTGTGACAGATGGTGTTTTGCTACATATCCAGCTTCTTGTTATCACTAAAGGAGCAGCAAAAAAATTAAATAGTTTATAGATTACTGTAATTTTTGTTTGATTAAAGGGGTACTCCAGTGGAAAAAAAATTTCATATCATCTGGCTCTAGAAAGTTAAACAGATATTTATCAGCTGCTGAATACTACAGAGGAAGTTGTGTAGTTCTTTCCAGCCTTACCACAGTGCTTCCTACTGATACCTCTGTCCATGTCAGGAACTGTCCAGAGCCGGAGTAAATCCTCATAGCAAACCTCTACTGCTCTGGACAGTTCCTAACATGGACAGAGGTGTCAGCAGAGAGCACTGTGGTCAGACTGGAAAGAACTACACAACTTCATCTGCAGCATACAGCAGCTTATAAGTACTGGAAGGATTAAGATTTTTTTTTTAAATAGATGTAATTTACAAATCTGTATAACTTTCTGGAGCCAATTGATATGACATTTTTTTTTTTCACCAGAGTACCCCTTTAATTTTCATGTTTTCTATAAACCCTAATAGAGCACAAATGTATGTTTCCCTAAAACTTTTGTTCAAACATTTTCTCCATATTTTTAAATATAGAATCCCAGTACCCCCGAATTTCCTTCCCATCAGTGATGTTCTATATCAGCATTTGTGTCAGGATTCGGCAGGCTGGAGGTGGATCCTCTGTGCCAGAGAGGGATTGGCGTGGACCGTGTCAGTGGACCGGTTCTAAGTTGCTACTGGTATTCACCAGAGCCCGCCGCAAAGCGGGATGGTCTTGCAGCGGCGGTAGCAACCAGGTCGTATCCACTGGCAACGGCTCAACCTCTCTGACTGCTGAGATAAGCGCGGTACAAGGGAGTAGACAAGAGCAAGGTCAGACGTAGCAGAAGGTCGGGACAGGCGGCAAGGTTCGTAGTCAATGGTGGAATAGCAGGAGGTCTGGAACACAATATGGGTAACACAGTAAAGCTTTCTCAAGGCACAAGGCAACAAGATCCGGCAAGGGAGTGCAGGGGAAGTGAGGTATAAGTAGGGCAAGGAACAGGTGCAAGCTAATCAGGGTGATTGGGCCAGGCACCATCATTGGTGCACTGGCCCTTTAAATCTTAGAGCGCTGGCGCGCGCGCGCCCTAGAGAGCGGAGCCGCGCGCGCCAGAGCATGACAGCCGGGGACCGGGACAGGTAAGTGACCTGGGGTGCGATTTGCAGGCGGGTGCGTCCTGCTATGCGAATCGCATCCCCGCAGGCCATGTCAGTGCAGCACTCCCGGTCAGCGGGTCTGACCGGGGCGCTGCAGGGAGAGAAACGCCACAAGCGCTTCGGGGAGGAGCAGGGACCCGGAGCGCTC
Organism: Hyla sarda; assembly: GCF_029499605.1. Lineage (NCBI taxonomy): Eukaryota > Metazoa > Chordata > Amphibia > Anura > Hylidae > Hyla > Hyla sarda. The sequence goes on along the minus strand of NC_079198.1, from coordinate 122,872,623 downwards.
GGGGTAACAGTACCCCCCCCCCCCTTAGGTCTCCCCCTCTTTTTGTCGGGATGTCGCTCCACAGAGGACGAGGACATCGGGAGCGACTGTAGAGTCTCCTTCTGGGGGACAGTGAAGTCCTGGGTTTTAACATGAATGGCAGACCGGTCAGAAGGAGTGGGAATGGGGAGGGGGGGCAGAGGGTGAGGCTTGGCACGGGGCAGAGTGTCACCAGGACGGGGACTATGAGGGGGCATGGCACAGTCCTGACAGGCCTTGGGGAGACCAGGCACAGGAGGAGACACTGAGGACCGACAGACGGGGCTGGGAGCAGACGTGAGGCACTCTTTGCGGCAAGCAGGGCCCCAATTCTTGATCTCCCCGGTGGTCCAGTCAAGGGTGGGAGAATGGTGCTGGAGCCATGGCAGACCGAGGAGGATTTCAGAGGTACAGCCGGGCAAAACCAAAAATTCAATTTCCTCGAGATGCGGTCCAATGTTCATAAGCAGGGGCACTGTGCGATAACGCACAGTGCAGTGCAGCTTGACCCCGTTGACCGAAGAAATATAGAGCGGCTTGATGAGATGGGTCACCGGGATGCAGTACGTATCAAGCAAAGAGGCCAGAATAAAATTTCCAGAAGAACCAGAGTCCAAGACGGCCACAGCAGAGAAGGAGGAGTTGACAGAAGGAGAAATCCGTACGGGCACAGAGAGAGATGGAGAAGCAGACTCCGTACCCAGAGACGCCAGGCCCACATGAGCAGGTTGCGTGCGTGCATTTTCCAGACGTGGAGGACGAATAGGGCAATTCACCAAGAAATGTTCGGTACTAGCGCAGTACAGACATAGATTCTTATCCCTACGGCGAGACCTCTCTTCAATAGTCAGGCGAGACCGATCTACTTGCATAGGCTCCTCGGCGGGAGGCACAGGGGTAGATTGCAAGGGATACCGAGAGAGAGGTGCCCAGGGATTAAGGTCTTTTTCCTGGCGGAGTTCCTGGTGTCTTTCCGAAAAACGCATGTCAATGCGGGTGGCCAAATGGATAAGTTCATGCAGGTTGGCAGGAATCTCTCGTGCGGCCAGCACATCTTTGATGTTACTGGATAGGCCTTTTTTAAAGGTTGCGCAGAGAGCCTCGTTGTTCCAAGATAATTTGGAAGCGAGAGTACGAAATCGGATGGCGTACTCGCCTACTGAAGAATTACCCTGGACCAGGTTCAGCAGGGCAGTCTCGGCAGAAGAAGCTCGGGCTGGTTCCTCGAAGACACTGCGCACCTCAGAGAAGAAGGAGTGTACAGAGGCGGTGACAGGGTCATCGCAGTCCCAGAGCGGTGTGGCCCAAGACAAAGCCTTCCCAGACAGGAGACTGACCACGAAAGCCACCTTCGACCGTTCTGTAGGAAATTGGTCCGACAACATCTCCAAATGAAGGGAACATTGTGACAGAAAACCACGGCAGAGTCTAGAGTCCCCATCAAATTTGTCCGGCAGGGACAAGCGGAGGTTAGGAGCGGCCACTCGCTGCGGAGGAGGTGCAGGAGCTGTTGGAGGAGATGGTAGCTGCTTTTGCAGATGCTGTAGCTGCGACTGAAGCTGCTGTACCATGGTGGACACTTCCGACAGCTGGGGACTTAGATGGGCGATCTGTCGGGATTGCTGGGCGACCACCGTGGTGAGGTCAGATACAACTGGCAGGGGAACCTCAGCGGGATCCATGGCCGGATCTACTGTCACGATTCGGCAGGCTGGAGGTGGATCCTCTGTGCCAGAGAGGGATTGGCGTGGACCGTGTCAGTGGACCGGTTCTAAGTTGCTACTGGTATTCACCAGAGCCCGCCGCAAAGCGGGATGGTCTTGCAGTAGCAACCAGGTCGTATCCACTGGCAACGGCTCAACCTCTCTGACTGCTGAGATAAGCGCGGTACAAGGGAGTAGACAAGAGCAAGGTCAGACGTAGCAGAAGGTCGGGACAGGCGGCAAGGTTCGTAGTCAATGGTGGAATAGCAGGAGGTCTGGAACACAGTATGGGTAACACAGTAAAGCTTTCTCAAGGCACAAGGCAACAAGATCCGGCAAGGAAGTGCAGGGGAAGTGAGGTATAAGTAGGGCAAGGAACAGGTGCAAGCTAATCAGGGTGATTGGGCCAGGCACCATCATTGGTGCACTGGCCCTTTAAATCTTAGAGCGCTGGCGCGCGCGCGCCCTAGAGAGCGGAGCCGCGCGCGCCAAAGCATGACAGCCGGGGACCGGGACAGGTAAGTGACCTGGGGTGCGATTCGCAGGCGGGCGCGTCCCGCTATGCGAATCACATCCCCGCAGGCCATGTCAGTGCAGCACTCCCGGTCAGCGGGTCTGACCGTGGCGCTGCAGGGAGAGAAACGCCGCGAGCGCTTCGGGGAGGAGCAGGGACCCGGAGCGCTCGGCGTAACAATTTGCCATTAGGCTAAGTCTTTACTTGTTTTTTCGGGGCAAAAAAAAACTGCCAAACTGGCAGAGGGCACGGCCAGATGTTGGCATGGAGTTAGTAGGGAAATGCAAATCATCAAACTCACATTGGGTTTGGCATTTTTTCCCCTGATTTCAGCTTTTTGCTGCAATTTGGGACTTATGGCAGTTTTCCCTTGCGGAGACTGTGACATTTTTATAAGCAAATATGCCATAGTTTCAGCATCAGAGGTAAGAGGTGATACACAGCATGACTACTTACATCCACTGCTGTACAGTATACATCGGTGCATAGTGCACCGATGTATACTGTATCGCTACCATCGGAACTGAGCTGCCTGGTTGGCAACAATGAACAGGTTTACTGTAAGATCTTGCTGGGCTAAGCATGATGCGCCAACCCAGCAAGGAAAGAGTTAACAAGAGCTGCTGAGCAGCGCTATATAACTCTTTGGGGAGGAATTTACAGCAGATATATAGCTGTCTATAGATGGCTGTGTATACTTTAAACTGTAGCCAGATGATCACTTACCACCCTGGCTCCTGCACCAGGCTTGGTCCAGTGTAGCCCCGCCTCTAGTGATGACATCATTGAAGTCGGAGCTACAGCCCAAAGCCAGGGTGGAAAGTAATGCTCTTTTTACATTGTACATTTTGTATAATGTGAACAGACTGTTTTTAGCAGTGTTCCCAAACAGGGAGCCTCCATCTGTTGCTAAACTACAACTCCCACCATGATGAAGGTTGTAGTTTGGCAACACCTGGAGGCTGCATGTTTGGGAACACACTGCTTTATGAACGCCCTCCCCTAAAATGTACTAACCCATTTTCCGTGTTTTTCCTCTCATTTCAGATATGTGTATGCAGTGGACTACGATGTAATCGAGGACTACGTTGATGACCTGCCTTTTTTCCCCCCAATGAAATGGTTTACAAGGGATTGTCGGGGTGTGGGGGAGTGTTTTTTGTAATAATTTTTTTCGATGTCTTATTTTTTTTATTTTTATTAAATTTTACGGCGTAGTAGTGAAAGCCGTCTCATAGAGTCCACTACTAAGCTGGGACCAAAAACAGCAAGTGCTATTCCCCAGAAATGGTGCTCCTGGGCCTAGGAGTTATCAGGCTGGCATTATAAGGACAATAACCATGGTTCACACCCTCTCTGGAAACATCAGGCTGTTACTACATAGTTGGTATCTGGCTTAGAAATACGGGGAACCCCACACAATTTTTTTTCTAAAATAAATAAATTTAAAAAAAAAAAAAAAAAACATGTCGGGTTCCCTGTATTTTCATTCTGGGCCATAAGTCAACCAAGCAGGAACAGACTAACGTTACCATGGTTATCGGCCCTCCCCAGTCTAAATAATGCTAGCCTCTTACTGCCTAAGCTCAGTTGTTACAGATTTTTCCTGGTATTTTGGTTAGTAGTTTATTTGGTGTCATTGCTATCTTTTTCCAAAAATGCTGAAAATTGTGTATGACATTTTTCAGACACCCCCCCCCCCCCCCCCAAATAGGCTTCTCTATAGGACTGTGAAATAAGCCAGAAAACTGACAAGAAGATACTAAATTAAAAAATAACGTCACAAAAAATACTATCTTAAATCTGGGGTTAAAAAAAAAAAATTCAGGCATTTTAAAATTCCATTCAACATAACAGAGTCAAGCAAACCACAAGAAAATAGCATTACAGCGTGACTCCCAGCAACCTCGTGTCTAGTGCAGATTTCCCTTCCGTGTTGAGAATTTTTCAATATCCACAAGGTCCCTTGGTCACTTTGCAATTTTTTTTAAGGTTGTTCTCTTGTTTTACTGATATTATATAAATTTAAAAAAAAGAAAGAAAAGAAAAAATATACTGGTACAAAGCCCATTGAGTTATGATGCAGACGGATGCCAACAGGTATCGATTCAGTATGCAAGACCATTGTGAATTTACAACCTGATCCAGTAAACTGATTAGAAAAATGATATATTTATGATTTGCTGCCTTTCAGTTTTTCTTGTAGAAAGAAAAAAAATCCAAACCCAAACATTCTGCCGTGTAGGTTTGTAAAGTTTTTTAATCTCCATGCATGAATGACAAGCACGGCCATAGTGAGTAATGTATAAGAATGCAGGTGGAAAGTTTAGTATATATGCAAAGTGCATGAAATTACTAAAAAATAAAAAAAAAAAAAAAGCTTCATCCAGACGCCGTCGCGTTTTACTCCTCACTGTGAGGAAGTCGGCTACAACAAAGATCCTCAGGTTAAACAAGAAGCTGCAGTCATCTGTGCAAGGAGCTAAACCCGTACAGTAAAGACATTCTGTAAGCCAGAATTTAGTAGTTCAGAATTCTTTATAATATATAATGCATGAAAGTCAGAAAAATAGGAAATGACTGACAGTTCTTAAATTAGGGAAAAGTTATCTTGGTATGTGCGTGTCATGAATGGGGGCAGGGAACAGGGAGTAGTGAGCCCTAAAGCTGTCCCTAAGACCACTCTCCCTGCCTGCTTGCCCATCCGCCCTAAACGAAGGATTGCCAACTTGGAGCCGGTCCCTTCCTTGCTCTAAAGTGCATTGACATAAGAGTCAAACAAAACAAATGGAACTGTACATGTCGGGGAACAAGTCAGCAATATAACGGGAATACAATAACCAACAAACAGATATATTAATACAAACAAGGCAGGGTATAGCATACTAACATGCAGTTCAGAAACTGGGATCAAGATTAACAGCAGATATGATAATATGGACCAGACTAGATATGGGGATAAGTTTACAGCAGACAAAACCAGGAGATGCAGGGGATGAACAGGTTAACTGAATGTCAGAACAGTAAATGGGTCAGGAAATCAAGAGCACTGTTCACACTGGACTCAGAACAAGTAATACACTGGACGCCCCCTCCAAGCATGGAGGGACATCAATACCAAAGCCAAATAGGCTCATAGCTAGCAGGCACTCTCCACTGAGTGATCAGGATACTGGCCTAAGAGGAAACAAAAATACTAAATACAAGCAAACAAGGGTACAGACACAAGACTAACTCACTCCTAGATAGACGGATTCGCCCAAGGCTCAGAACAGGATTCTATCCTAGGAGATGTAGGATCAAACAAAGGTTAAAACAGGAATGACAACATGCACAGTGTGAATACGACTTAAGAAACACAAAGCAGAATTAATACAAGAATACTAAAACTTGACAAAGTATGCAAACAAAGCAGGCTAAAATCTATATATCAGACAGGACAGATAACCATGGTTAAAACTCAGGATATGTGCACAGACAGACATAGTGAACATGATGCCAACATGGACAAAATACAGGTCTAGGGTACGTTCCCACACGGCGTATTTTGCTGCGTATTTGCTGCGTATTTGCTGCGTATTTGGTGCTGTGAATTTTCCTACCCATTGACTTCAACAGAGAAAATAAAATACGCAGCAGCAAATACGCAGCAAATACGCCGTGTGGGAATGTACCCCTAATCACCAGCACAGAACAGCACCTAAAGAGGTCTTATATATCCTCCCAGTGCTGAAGTCAGGAAGGTTAACTCTTCCCATCCCAGGGAGAATTAACACAGAAACTGTTCAGACACAAACCATTCTTGATGGGATAAGGATATATAGTAGTTATACACCTTCCCTCCAGCTTTATCTGTAAACTGCTGCTGCTGATACCGTTTCTGTGTTTTTGCATTTTTCTGCTTTAGGTCCTGTTCAGACATTGTTTCTGTGTCTGAAAAGTTTCTGTGCTAATTCTCCCTGGTTTGGGAAGAGTTAATGATTTCAGCCTATGAGATCTCTGGTGGGGTTTTTAGACCCTACCTCTGCTGGAACTAAGGGCTGGTAATTAGATCTGTACTCTGGTCATGTCTTGTTTATTATTCACCTTAACTATGTTTGTTTGAACACTTCTCATGAGTTTTAACCATGGTTATCTGTCCTGTTTGATATATATATATATATATATATATATATATAGATTTTAGCCTGCTTTGTTTTACTACATTTGTCAGGTTTTAGTATTTGTCCATGTTCGTTCTGCATTTGCTTTGTGTTGCCTTAGTCTGTATTCACACTGTGCGCTTTGTCAGTCCTGTTTTGTTCTTATTTGATCCTGCAACTCCGAGGGTAGAATCCTGTTTTGAGCCTTGTGCTAATCCGTCTATCTAGTAGTGAGTGAGTTTTGTCCCTGTACCCGTGTTTGCTTGTATTTAGTATTTCTGTTTCCTCCTAGGCCAGTATCCTGATCACTCGGTGGAGAGTGCCCGCTGGCTAGGCATCTATTTAGCTTTGGTATTGATGTCCCTCCATGTTTGGAGTGGATTGTCTAATGTGTTCATGATTACTGATCCATAGTGTTTTTAGTACATGATCACTGATCATAGTGTACATGATCACTGATCTATAGTGTCCTCTGTACATTAACACTGATCTGTGTCCTCTGAACTTGTATCTGTTTGTTGCTTTGTTGTTTTCCCGTTATGCTCCTGACTTGTCCCCGACATGTACAGTTCTGTTTGTTTTGTTGACTTCTACGCCAATGCAGTTTAGCGCTAGGAAGGGACTGGCTCCAAGTTGTCGATCTGTCATTTATGACGGATGGGCAAGCAGGCAGGTAGAGTGGTTTATAGGGACAGCTTTAGGGCTCACTTCTCCCTGTTCACCCCTGTTCATGACAATATCTCTATGTAATTATGTTATATAATACAGGGTGGGCCATTTATATGGATACACCTTAATAAAATGGGAATGGTTGGTGATATTAACTTCCTGTTTGTGGCACATTAGTATATGTGAGGGGGGGAAACTTTTCAACATGGGTGGTGACCATGGCGGCCATTTTGAAGTCAGACATTTTGAATCCAACTTTTGTTTTTTCCATAGAAAGAGGGTCATGTGGGAATATCACAAGACAATGATGTGCTTAGTTTTAACGTAACTTTATTCTTTCATGAGTTATTTACAAGTTTCTGACCTCTTATAAAATGTGTTCAATGTGCTGCCCATTGTGTTGGATTGTCAATGCAACCCTCTTCTCCCACTCTTCACACACTAATAGCAACACCGCAGGAGAAATGCTAGCACAGGCTTCCAGTATCCGTATACACTGCTATATACTACTATATACACCGCAGGAGAAATGCTAGCACAGGCTTCCAGTAGCCGTATACACTGCTATATACTACTATATACACCGCAGGAGAAATGCTTGCACAGGCTTCCAGTATCCGTAGTTTCAGGTGCTGCACATCTCGTATCTTCACAGCATAGACAATTGCCTTCAGATGACCACAAAGATAAAAGTCTAAGGGGGTCAGATCGGGAGACCTTGGGGGCCATTCAACTGGCCCACGATGACCAATCCACTTTCCAGGAAACTGTTCATCTAGGAATACTCGGACCTGGCACGTTCCCTGAGTTTTTCCATCAAGATGGTGACCACCACATTATGGGTGTCAGGTCCGAGCATTCCTAGATGAACAGTTTCCTGGAAAGTGGATTGGTCTTCGTGGGCCAGTTGAATGGCCCCCAAGGTCTCCCAATTTGACCCCCTTAGACTTTTATCTTTGGGGTCATCTGAAGGCAATTGTCTATGCTGTGAAGATACAAGATGTGCAGCACCTGAAACTACGGATACTGGAAGCCTGTGCTAGCATTTCTCCTGCGGTGTATATAGTAGTATATAGCAGTGTATACGGATACTGGAAGCCTGTGCTAGCATTTCTCCTGCGGTGTATATAGTAGTATTTAGCAGTGTATACTGATACTGGAAGCCTGTGCTAGCATTTCTCCTGCGGTGTTGCTATCAGTGTGTGAAGCTTGGGAGAAGAGGGTTGCATTGACAATCCAACACAATAGGCAGCGCATCGAACACATTTTATAAGTGGTCAGAAACTTGTAAATAACTCATGAAAGAATAAAGTTTTGTTAAAACCAAGTACATCATTGTTTTTCTTGTGAAATTCTCAATAAGTTTGATGTCACATGACCCTCTTCCTATTGAAAAAACAAAAGTTGGATTCAAAATGGCCGCCATGGTCACCACCCATCTTGAAAAGTTTCCCCCCCTCACATATACTAATGTGCCACAAACAGGAAGTTAATATCACCAACCATTCCCATTTTATTAAGGTGTATCCATATAAATGGCCCACCCTGTATATGTATGTATATATAATGTATAGGTGTCCTGCTTGCCTTATGGGCCCAGTTGTATTTGCAATCACTTCGTACTCAATACTAGTACAAATACATAAAAGCAAATTTACTCCACATTCTGTGTAGATTAAGGCTAGTCAGTGACATCTGCATTTTACAGTAGTACTGTTACGCCTAGCGCTCCGGGTCCCCGCTCCTCCCCGGAGCGCTCACGGCGTCTTTCTTCCTGCAGCTCCCCGGTCACTCCCGCTGACCGGGAGCGCTGCTCTGTCATGGCCGTTGGGGATGCGATTCGCACAGCGGGACGCACCCGCTCGCGAATCGCATCCCAGGTCTCTTACCTGACTCGCTCTCCCTCGGTCCTGTCCCGGCGCGCGCGGCCCCGCTCCCTAGGGCGCGCGCGCGCCGGGTCTCTGCGATTTAAAGGGCCAGTGCACCAATGATGGTGCCTGGCCCAATCTTCCCAATTAGCTTAATTGGCTCCCACCTGTGCACTTCCCTATATCACCTCACTTCCCCTGCACTCCCTGGCCGGATCTTGTTGCACTTGTGCCTAGTGAAAGCGTTCCCTTGTCTGTTCCTAGTCCGTGTTCCTGACCTCCTGCCGTTGCCCCTGACTACGATCCTTGCCGCCTGCCCCCGACCTTCTGCTACGTCCGACCTTGCTTCTGCCTACTCCCTTGTACCGCGCCTATTATCAGCATCTTCAGCAGCCAGAGAGGTAAGCCGTTGCTAGTGGATACGACCTGGTCACTACCGCCGCAGCAAGACCATCCCGCTTTGCGGCGGGCTCTGGTGAAAACCTGTAGTGGCTTAGAACCGGTCCACTAGCGCGGTCCTCGCCATCCCTCTCTGGCACAGAGGATCCACTACCTGCCAGCCGGCATCGTGACAGTAGATCCGGCCATGGATCCCGCTGAAGTTCCTCTGTCAGTTGTCGCTGACCTAACCACGGTGGCCGCCCAGCAAGCCCGCCAGATCGCCCTTCTAACCCGTCAGCTGTCGGAAATGTCCACCATTTCGCACCAACTTCAGTCGCAACTTCTCCAGCAATCTTCTCCTCCGCCAGCTCCTGCACCTCCTCCGCAGCGAGTGGCCACTCCTAGCCTCTGCCTGTCCTTGCCGGACAAATTTAATGGGGACTCTAAGTATTGCCGTGGCTTTCTTTCGCAATGTTCCCAGCACTTGGAGATGATGTCGGACCAGTTTCCTACTGAAAGGTCTAAGGTGGCTTTCGTAGTCAGCCTTCTGTCCGGAAAAGCCCTGTCATGGGCCGCACCGCTCTGGGACCGCAATGACCCCGTCACTGCCTCTGTACACTCCTTCTTCTCGGAAATTCGAAGTGTCTTTGAGGAACCTGCCCGAGCTTCTTCAGCCGAGATTGCCCTGCTGAACCTGGCCCAGGGTATTTCTTCCGTTGGCGAGTACGCCATTCAGTTCCGTGCTCTTGCTTACGAGTTGTCCTGGAATAGTGAGGTTCTCTGCGCGACCTTTAAAAAAGGCCTATCCAGCGACATTAAAGATGTTCTGGCCGCACGAGAGACTCCTGCTGACCTACATGAACTCATTCATCTAGCCACTCGCATTGACATGCGTTCTTCCGGATGGCGTCTGGAGCTCCGCCTGGATATGGACTTTGTTCGCACGAAGCGTTTTTTCTCTCCGGCTCCTCTCTCCTCTGGTCCTCTGCAATCTGTTCCTGTGCTTCCCGCCGCGGAGGCTATGCAAGTTGACCGGTCTTGCTTGACACCTCAAGAGAGGACACGACGCCGCATGGAGAATCTTTGCCTGTACTATGCCGGTACCGAACACTTCCTGAAGGATTGTCCTATCCGTCCTCCCCGCCTGGAAAGACGTACGCTGACTCCGCACAAAGGTGACACAGTTCTTGATGTCAACTCTGCTTCTCCACGCCTTACTGTGCCTGTGCGGATATCTGCCTCTACCTTCTCCTTCTCTACTATGCTCTTCTTGGATTCCGGATCTGCAGGAAAATTTTTTTTGGCCTCTCTCATCAACAGGTTCTACGTTCCTGTGACCAGTCTCGCCAGACCCCTCTACATCTATTGTTTTTACAATAAAAGATTGGACTGTCTCGTACGTTTCCACACAGAACCCCTCCTAATTTGCATCGGACCTCATCACGGAAAAATTGAGTTTTTTTTCCTCAGGTTCTTTGGCCCCAAGAAGAGGGGGAGACCCAAGGGGGGGGGTACTGTTACGCCTAGCGCTCCGGGTCCCCGCTCCTCCCCGGAGCGCTCGCGGCGTCTTTCTTCCTGCAGCTCCCCGGTCACTCCCGCTGACCGGGAGCGCTGCTCTGTCATGGCCGTTGGGGATGCGATTCGCACAGCGGGACGCACCCGCTCGCGAATCGCATCCCAGGTCTCTTACCTGACTCGCTCTCCCTCGGTCCTGTCCCGGCGCGCGCGGCCCCGCTCCCTAGGGCGCGCGCGCGCCGGGTCTCTGCGATTTAAAGGGCCAGTGCACCAATGATGGTGCCTGGCCCAATCTTCCCAATTAGCTTAATTGGCTCCCACCTGTGCACTTCCCTATATCACCTCACTTCCCCTGCACTCCCTGGCCGGATCTTGTTGCACTTGTGCCTAGTGAAAGCGTTCCCTTGTCTGTTCCTAGTCCGTGTTCCTGACCTCCTGCCGTTGCCCCTGACTACGATCCTTGCCGCCTGCCCCCGACCTTCTGCTACGTCCGACCTTGCTTCTGCCTACTCCCTTGTACCGCGCCTATTATCAGCATCTTCAGCAGCCAGAGAGGTAAGCCGTTGCTAGTGGATACGACCTGGTCACTACCGCCGCAGCAAGACCATCCCGCTTTGCGGCGGGCTCTGGTGAAAACCTGTAGTGGCTTAGAACCGGTCCACTAGCGCGGTCCTCGCCATCCCTCTCTGGCACAGAGGATCCACTACCTGCCAGCCGGCATCGTGACAAGTACAGAGTTATATGCAGAGCACTGGGCTGCAGCTTGAACCCAATAGTTAAAGGGGTTATCCAGAAATAGAAAAACAGAGCTATCGTATATACTCGAGTATAAGCCGACCCGAGTATAAGCCGAGACCCCTAATTTCAACCCAAAATCCCAGGAAAAGTTATTGACTCGAGTATAAGCCTAGGGTGGGAAATACCTCATCCCCCCATGTAATCATCCAGACCCGTCATTAACATCCTCATCATCATCCCCTTGTCATCATCCCACACATCCCCCCTTCATCATCCCCTTATCATCCCACACATCCCCCCTTCATCATCCCCTTATCATCCCACACATCCCCCCTTCATCATCCCCTTATCATCCCACACATCCCCCCTTCATCATCCCCTTGTCATCATCCCACACATCCCCCCTTCATCATCCCCTTATCATCCCACACATCCCCCCTTCATCATCCCCTTATCATCCCGCACATCCCCCCTTCATCATCCCCTTATCATCCCACACATCCCCCCTTCATCATCCCCTTGTAATCATCCCACACCCCCCCTTCATCATCCCCACCCCCCTTCATCATCCCCACACCCCCCCCTTCATCATCCTCTTCTCATCATTCGCCCTCAGTGGTCTTCAACCTGCGGACCTCCAGAGGTTTCAAAACTACAACTCCCAGCAAGCCCGGGCAGCCATCGGCTGTCCGGGCTTGCTGGGAGTTGTAGTTTTGAAACCTCCGGAGGTCCGCAGGTTGAAGAGCACTGCGGCCTTCAACATCATCCAGCCCCCTCTCACCCCCTTTAGTTCTGAGTACTCACCTCCACTCGGCGCTGGTCCAGTCCTGCAGGGCTGTCTGGAGAGGAGGTGGTCCGGGCTGCTATCTTCACCGGGGGCGCCTCTTCTCCGCGCTTCCGGCCCGGAATAGAGGCGTTGCCTTGACAATGACGCAGAAGTACGTTGGCAATGAACGCACCTCTGCATCGTTGTCACGGCAACGTGACTATTCTGAGGCCGGGCCCGAAGCGCTTAGAAGAGGCCTCCCCGGTGAAGATAGCAGCCCGGAACCACTATCCCACCGGACCACCTCCTCTCCGGACATTCCTGCAGCACCGGACCAGCGCCGAGCGGAGGTGAGTATTCAGAACTAAAGGGGGTGAGAGGGGGCTGGATGATGTTGAAGGCCGCAGTGGTCTTCAACCTGCGGGCCTCCGGAGGTTTCAAAACTACAACTCCCAGCAAGCCCGGACAGCCGATGGCTGCCCGGGCTTGCTGGGAGATGTAGTTTTGAAACCTCTGGAAGTCCGCAGGTTGAAGACCACTGCGGGTGGGGGAGTTCACTCGAGTATAAGCCGAGGGGGGTGTTTTCAGCACGAAAAATCGTGCTGAAAAACTCGGCTTATACTCGAGTATATACGGTAATTTCTTTCAGTTCCATTGAAGTGAATGAAGTTGTAATACACACAGAAATGAGCTGTTTTTCTATTCCTGTATAACACCTTTAACATCCATCAGCAGTGCTACTAAATGTTTCAGTATTGACCAGGTCTTAATATGTGAAACATAACTAAAATCAAAAGTTTTTAAACTACTGAAAAATAAGAATTTTTAGTTTAAGTTTTTTGTAAAAAAAAATAAATAAAATAAAAGTGATTCCACGTGAGCTCGGATCCATTCATTGTTTTTTTGTTTTGTTTTTTTATAAAATATTTGTATCTCGATTTGGGCAACAGAGAACATCACAGATTTACACAAGGTCACATACAGAAATGTTGAATGGGACCTTGACTGGAGGAAGAAGTAAATTATTAAAACTTTATTTTGGTTTATAAGTCGGACACCGTCTTATAGCAATTATCTGGGGATTATAGGCGCTAATTCTATACGGTATAATATTAGCTTCCCTCTTATGTCTGGCTTTAAAGAATATCTGAACGGGGCCGCTCACAACCTCGGAGATGGATTATTCCCAGGCAATGGTTATTTAGATCTATCTTGGTTACAGAGTAGAGCAGACAAGCCGTCGTACACATTCTTCTATTCATATTTGCAATAGTTTTTTTACATCCCGGCTGTTCTTGTATGCCAGACGACTTGGCTTGCGAGTTCCTGGCTTCTGTTATATAGATACGTACTATGGCACCTATAGAAATTCATGGGGCCATACTTAGCCTCTCTGTCAACAAACCATGCCCTAAGGATTAAGAGTCTGCCAAGGAAAGAAGCTTTGCTGCAATTATCCTATTCTTTAGAATCCCCTTTGTTATGTCTCCGAAGATCACTATCCTGGCATCCAGTGACAAGTCCTACCCCAATCTTTTTCGTATCTCCGCTCCGATCCCTACCAAAAGGCTCTTAAGATCATCTTCTGCATGCACACATCTTGCTCATGAGGCATCTGTGGTGCCACAGGGTGGTGTTAGTAGAAATACCTGATCACTTTGTGACGCCAGGGCACCGTTATCCTATAAACAAACAGAGGTTGGAGGCAGCTTCTCCTGGGCCAGACATGGGGAGTGAATGAACATACAGATGTCAGGTTACATATAAATGTCTTTACTGAGCTGGGTGCAGATTGTATTACACAAACAGTTGGTTTTGGGTAAGAGGATGCAGCGTAACCCCTTGGAGCCCTGTTGCCTTGCTGAGACTTCTTTCACCAAACAGATTAATACTGACATGTAAGATGAATCCTGATAGGTAGGTACTGAAGCCTTCTCCGCTGGGGCATGAACTTCCACCGTGTGAGTAATCCTTGCAGAATGACTAGCTTGAATAAATTTGATCTGGGCTTTCCCTTGAGGCTTCCACACACAACATACTTGAACCACACTGTAGCTCAGACTTAACACAACTGTGCACCGGGGCAACTCCTCCCATCCTACACTATAGGGGTGAGAATTTTTGGTTGTTCCCATTGGCAAGCATGGTCACATGGGGTTCACTGCTTTCTCTTAAAGTACTGTAACACAGGAATAACATATATACAAATAATAATAATATAATTTACCAGAAAATTAATGGGGGGCCATACACATCTCTGATTTCCTATGAAGATTTATTAAAGAAAAAAAACACACACACGTGCTCACATGTGCTCTTCAGTTCTTATAGAGTTATTTATTGAAATTCCGGTGCAGCAGAATCCCATTGCTGTCAATGGGATTACGCTGCACAGTGCACACTACGCAATTTCAGCAGCAGAGTTTCCCCTCCATTGTTGACGGACAAGGTTAAGAAATCTGCATTTGCATGCTTGGAATTTGGATTGTTGTTAGAATTGATGCAGTGATATTTATGCTAAAATTCATGTCCAATCTAGTGCAAGTGTGAAGGAAACCATTTAATCTCATTTAATCATCTCATGCCATGATATAGTGCTGTACGGAAACGTGATGTACCTACCAGTCCGTGCTTGTCATTATATAGATAGTCATAAGTTCTGATGCTACATGCTCAGTGCTGTCTGACTAGGACTGGCTGCAGGACTGGTTGAGTGTTACAGTGTAATCACGCGTCTGGTCTCTAGATGCCATAAACTAGAAGATATCACCTAAACAAATGGGAAACTGAGAAAGAAAAACCTAGAACACCACTCACCAAGCATTCAGGTCATAGTACAGGACGCAGTTCAGCATCTACCTCAGAGGAAAGCCTGAGCACCGAAGCGTGTCCTGTATTATGACCTGAGATGAATAAACACTAACTATATTGCAATGATCTTAGTGAGTGCTGGGATCTTCTTTACATCATTGCCCTGGTTTTGAAGCCACCTGGTGCCCCTCCGCCATTGCAGAGTGCTGATGTGGTCTCCCAGTACCGGAGTGTGTCCTGTCAGGTAAACATTGCTTCAGGTGCCCTGCTGCTCCGGTGATGCTGTTATATTCCTTGTAATATTTGTTCTGTTAATTTTCATTATGTTGCACTGTACCTTTAAGGAATGTCCTGGATATCTGTAAGGAGTTATGATGCAGAGTACCCATGTGACCATGATTTCCCAATGGGAATCCCCAAATTGCCCTGTATATAGTGTAGGGGGAGGAGCTATTCAGTTTAGTTTCAGTTTCTGCTGTGTGCAGAGCTCAATGTGAGCTGCAGTGTGGAAAGGAGTCGGAAGAAGTTTGAGGTGATTCCAAGGGAAGCCTAAAGAAAATCTCTTATCAAATCAACCCCGCCATTCTAGAGGTGTTCACCCTATAGGAATTGGTAAGTTCATACCCCGGCAGTGTCAGTAAATTGGACCTTAGCAGAACCCTAGTCAGCGTAGGGTATCTCCAAGTGTCAAGTCAGTCATATCTAATAGCAAAGTCAATTCAAGTGGGTAAAAGCACCAAAAGTGCCAGCAAGGCCACAGGGCTCCCTTGGGTTACACTGCATCCCTTCTACTCTGCTCAGTACTGCGAGTATTGTACCATCCGCTCCTGCCTCAGAAAAAAGAGAGTTATCTGCATCCTGGCATGCATCAGTGTTTTTATTGCCCTGCAACTGGCCCCGGAGAAGCTTTCTACACCTTGGACCATGTAGGTTAATGGTGCCCTGGCGTCACAATTTGACAAGTATATCTTGCACTTCCACGTCACCACACTGACATTTATTCACTTTCATGACATCAAAATGCTAAAGAAGAACAAAGAGTTACTGGGTCTCCAAATTCCAATCTCATTCCCCTTTGATCCAGCCATTTCTTGGAATACTGTGTTTCAAGAGACTTCATTCCATTGGATGGCTTGATTTTCAAGTAAAATACTGTGTTATTATTCCTCTGCCTTTCTATGTGGCTCCTTATCTGCAGCAGTAACACCAAGGGGAGCTCACATGCCATCTGACCGGACACTTAAAGAGAACCTATAGCCGACCCTCCAAAAATTACATGTTACAATTGTTATATAGCCAAGGTTGCTCTGGTCACACAACCTTTTTTTATGGTTCCCCTTTCAGAGATACCTGGGTTTATAGTTTGTCTGACAATTCAGGGAATAGTCAGATGGGCATGAACTTCATTTTAAAAATGGGAGTGATTATCAGGTAATGGGCGGGATTATAGAGTCAAGGGGTGATAATGGTTTACATTGAGATGTGTATCTGCCTAATACTTACCCCCTGACTGTATAATCCCGCCCATCACCAGTCACTCCCATTATTAAAATTAACTTTATGCCCGATGTGACGATGATCTAAACTATCAGACAAACTATGCAGCGTCATATCCCGGGAATGGAAGGGCGTATCAGAAACAGGCTATTAAAAAAGGGATGGTATTATCCTTAAAGGGGTGCTCTGCCGCTAGACATCTTATCTCTTATCCAAAGGATAGGGGATAAGATGTCTGATCGTGGGGGTTCATTGCTTGGACCCCCATGATCTCTACACAGCACCTGGCATTCTGAATGAACGCTGCATTCCGGCGGCTGTGGTTGTGATGTCAAGCCACGCCCTCTCCATGCATGTTTATGGGAGGGGGCGTGACTGCCGTCACGCCCCCCCCCCCCATAGACATGCATGGATAGGGCGTGGTGTGACTTCAGGAGGGGGCGTGGCATGACATCACGACCACTGCCGCCTTTGAATAGGGGATAAGATATCTAGCGGCAGAGTACCCCTTTAAGGATAATACCATCTCACTTTTTTGGTGCTAACCATAGGTCCTCTTTAATAGGGACACCGAATGACTCTGGGAAGAGCTGGTGCCATGTGACAGAAGCTACAGAGCCCATTGAATTGCCGTAGAACTCTGGGCTGCCGAAATTGTAGAGGCTCTGAGTCAAGTCAGAGGTCACCGGTTTGCCATCTCTCCATCTGAAGCAGTCATTTTAGTGACTGGTCTCTTAGGAGGATCAATTCGCGTTCATCAAGTACAAATAACAAAGTACATTTGGAATAACAAACATTTCCACCTAATGGACGAAGGCCGAGTTTCCTTCAGAACAAATTATCCCAGAGCAGTAGACGGCGCGGAGAGTCGCCCGTGTCACGCCAGCACTTTAGTGTATTACTTGCTCACATATACATCATCTTTATGAATTCATTGGGAACATTAATGGAATATACGCTATAATATGCCAAACCCTGGCAGCTTATTTATTCTGGCGGAAATCCCTGTAAACACTGCCTAATACCAGTCACTCCGGAGGAACGGCATTGAATTATATCTTTATAAATGAGTTTCCAACTACCTGCCTTACAGCTTGGTGTCATTATGTAGCTTATTCTTCTCCTAACAAAACAGCGCACGCCGCACATTCATTGTTCTTGTAAATGGGTAAACTCTGTGAACAGCCAATTCCGCTGAAGATGTCTACATTATTATAAACTCAGCGCGGCTACACCGAACTTAATACTGCGTTTGTCATTTTGGGGGAACGAATGAACATTTTTGGCAAGATATTGCCGCCGTCAGAGTAAAAGATGACTATTTCCCCTCGCAGTTAACTTGTCTCCACTATTCATTGTAGTTTTCAACCTTGACAAGGAGCCGATCCCGCGATGCTTCCCAAACGCAATATGTTTAGTGAAGAGAGCAGGAGTAGAAAATGCTGTATACAGTAAACCCAAAAATACAGTATATGTTTCCTATCATTAGGGTATGTTCACACTGTGGAATTCCGTGAGCGGAATTCCGCGTGTGGAATTCTGCACAGTGAACGTTGGCATCAATGTGAATGGGTCTTCCGCGAGACCCGTTCACACTGCGGAATTTCAGCGGCGGACATGAATTATTACGTGCAAAGAAAGAACATGTTCACGAGTACTGCATAGCCGTCAATGGTGACAGCGCAGTGCCGCATGGTCCTACTGCTGCCTCTGGCTGCCAGGCTGAAACTCTGCTTGCTGAATTCCGTGTGAACATACCCTTACTCTTACCTCCTCTGCCTCTATGGCCCCATATGGTAGTTAGGTCTACCTCTGGCCCCCATGAATAATTAAGTCCCCTCTATGCCCCCATATTGCATTAGGAACCTTCAAAGGCCCCTCTTTGTGCTCCAGATAGAGTTAGGCCTATTTGTGCCCCCATTTAGTATAAGGCCCCCCTCTGTGTCCCATATAGTGTTAGGTCTATTTGTGCCCCCATTTAGTATAAGGCCCCCCTCTGTGTCCCATATAGTGTTAGGCCTATTTGTGCTCCCATTTAGTATAAAGGCCACCACTGTGCCCCATATAGTGTTAGGCCTCTTTGTGCCCCCATTTAGTATAAAGGCCACCACTGTGCCCCAAATAGTGTTAGGCCTCTTTGTGCTCCCATTTAGTATAAGGCCCCCCTTTGGGCCCCATATAGTGTTAGGCCAATTTGTGCTCCCATTTAGTATAAGGCCCCCCTCTGTGCCCCATATAGTGTTAGGCCTCTTTGTGCTCCCATTTAGTATAAGGCCCCCTTTGTGCCCCATATAGTGCAAGGCCAATTTGTGCCCCCATTTAGTATAAGGCCCCCCTCTGTGTTCCATATAGTGTTAGGCCTCTTTGTGCTCCCATTTAGTAGAAGGCCCACCTCTGTGCCCCCTGTACAGTAATAAAGGGGTACTCCGGCCCTAAGACATCTTATCCCCTATCCAAAGGATAGGGGATAAGATGTCTGACCGCAGGGGTCCCGCTGCTGGGGACCCCCACAATCTTGCATTCGGCACCTACCTCTTTGAGCTGCATGCCACGCTGCCAGCTCACAAACTTCCGGGTGCCAACCACGGGGCCGGAGTATCGTGACGTCACGACTCCACCCCTGTGTGATGTCACCCCCCGCAATGCAAGTCTATGGGAGGGGGCATCACGCCACCTCCCATAGACTTGCATAGCGAGGGCGGGGAGTGACATCACATGGGGGTGGAGTTGTGACTTCACCCTGTGCTGACATATATTTTGCATGGAGGGCAATATATTTGGTTGGAAGCATGGTACCAATATAATGTCTGTGTGGAAAGTTTCCAGCAGCCTCTGTTCCGTTATGCAACTGTGTGTGCAGCCTTAAATATCTATCGCCGGACCGACCCCGGGGGCATGTGTCCCACCCTTGTCAGACCCTGTCATGTCCTGTTAATTCTTTTAGCTGGTGTCACACGTAGCATTTTCCAGAAGAATTACACATTTTTACAGCTTAATTTTTTGGGAGAAAAACACAATAAAAACAGCATGAAGCACAAAAACACTGTTTTATTTATTTATTTATTTTTTAAGCTATGTTTGCAAATACCTATCTATTCTTTATTCTACAACTAATCAAACGAAATCTGTTTGTACTTGTTAGATCAATGTTTGTTTGGAGCATCTGTTAGTGGTTCCTTCAGATTTGATGGAAAGTATAGTACAACATGGGCACCACAATGGGGTCTTGGTGTCTGATTTGTGATGGTGTTGGCACTATGTATGCCTCGCCCATTTATACAGGACACAGCTTCAAATAATAATGGCATTTGAATAACAAATTGTACATACAGTGAGGATCAATTAATGTGCATAAAGAAGTTAGATTTAATTCCCATCATTTACACTTTCAAAATAACAGAAAACAAAAAAAATGGCGTCTGCAAAAGTTTGGGCACCCTGCAGAGTTAATATCTTGTACTGTCCCCTTTGGCAAGTATCACAGCTTGTAAACGTTTTTGTAGCCAGCCAAGAGTCTTTCAATTCTTGTTTGAGGTATCTTTGCCCATTCTTCCTCACAAAAGTCTTCCAGTTCTTTGAGATTCCTGGGCTGTCTGTCACGGGTCTGTCATGCACTGCTCTTTTAAGGTATATCCATAGATTTTCAATTATGTTGAGGTCAGGAGATTGTGAAGGCCATGGCAAAACCTTCAGTTTACGCCTCTTGATGTAATCCCCTGTGGATTTCGAGGTGTGTTTAGGATCATTATCCATTTGTGGAAGCCATCCTCACTTTAACTTCAGCTTTTTCACAGATGGCATCAAGTTAGCATCCAAAATTTGCTATTCCCTGTGCCACTGGCTGCAATACAACCCCAAAGCATGATTGATCCACCCCCATGCTTAACAGTTGGACAGAGGTTCTTTTCATTAAATTCTGTTCCCCTTCTTCTCCATACGAACCTTTGCTCATTCCGGCCAAAAGCCTGAGGGAAGAGGTGAGAGGTACTCCTTGGGTGCTCTGGTCATGTACTTGTATGGTTTTCATATTTTACATATATATTTTTGTACTTTATTTCCTTGCACCTTCTTATTGTAGCCATCAGTGTTGATGCGGGCATAGGCGTGAAACTACATGTCTCCTGCATATGCCAGCACAACACGGCAGTTTCTTAGTGATTTGATAGATTAGTCCACTATTACTGGAGAAATTTTTTTCCCCAGACATCGGACTTCTTATTTTTTGCTACATATATAAATGAATTTTCTTTAGAAGTAATCTCATTGTCTTCTCTTCTGCCTGAGTCTTTGTGGTACCTTCACATCTATATGTCTTTTATATGTTTTTATACCATTGTTGTGTTCTAATAAAATTTGTCTACATTTCTATTAACATTGTTGTTGTATGGTCTCTCTTTTGGTGTTTATAATCTATGTTGGCCATATGATATTGATTATATGATAGCCACATTTTTTCTTTGGTGACACATACAAGACCTCCAAAATATAGATATAGCCCAGGCAAGATCCCCTCTTTATATAGACCCCAGACCCTCTTTATGCCTCCAAATTATAATAAGCCCCAACATAGTATGTGTAGGTCTTGCTTGTGCACCCACATTAGTCAGGTTCCCGTTGGTGGCCCCACATAGTAGTTAGGCCCCCTGGTGCCTCATAATCCACATAATAATCCATAAAATGGTTAAGTCCCCCTGATGTGCTCACATTATAGTAATGTCCCCTGGTGACACCCCATCCATACAACAATTAGGTCCCCCTGGTGCCCCAAACAAATTAGGCTCTCCGGTACACCTACATTATATTTAGGTTCCCCTGGTGCCTCTGCATAAAAGCTCCCCCTGGTGCTCTAACATATGAATTAGTTTTTCCTGTTGCCCCCACATAATACGTCCCCCTGGTGGTCTCAAATATCAGGTTTTCCTGGAACCTCTGCATAATAGCTACACCTAGTGCCCCCACTTAATAGGTACCCCTGGTGCCTCCATATAATAGTTACATTCCCTCAGTACTTCTACATGATATTTAGGTCCCCCTTGTGCTCCCACATAATAGGTCCCGCTGGCAGTCTCACATATTACTTTCCTGGTGCCCTCACATAA
Source organism: Hyla sarda (assembly GCF_029499605.1). NCBI lineage: Eukaryota > Metazoa > Chordata > Amphibia > Anura > Hylidae > Hyla > Hyla sarda. Next base: position 122,850,902 of record NC_079198.1, on the reverse strand, counting down.
TAAGTCCCCCTGGTAGTCTTACATATAAGTTAGGTTCCTCCGCAGAATAGCTCCACCTAGTGGTCCCACATATTAATTAGTATTCCCTTGTGCCCCCACTTAATAGGTCCCACTGTTCCCACCATATAATAGTTCCCTCAGTACCTCTACATGATATTTAGGTCCCCCTGGTGCTCCCACATAATAGGTCCCCCTGTCACCACCATATAATAGTTCCCTCAGTACCTCTACATGATATTCAGGTCCCCCTGGTGCTCCCACATAATAGGTCCCTCTGGCAGTCTCACATATTACTTAGGTTTTCCTGGTGCCCCCACATAATAAGTCCCCCGGGTGGTCTTACATGTAATTTAGGTTCCCTTGGTGCCCCCATATATTATTTAAAAAATTTTTTCCTGCACATTAACCCTGTGTGGGCTGCAGTGCTGGACTAGCACTGTGACCCCTTCATTCCCATGATCAGTGGGAGTCCCAGAAGTCAGACCCCCACTGACCATAAAGTAACGGCAACATGACCTTATGACAGTGTTTCCCAACCAGGGTGCCTCCAGCTGTTGCAAAACTACAACTCCCAGCATGCCCGGACAGCCAACGGCTGTCCGGGCATGCTGTGAGTTGTAATTTTGCAACAGCTGGAGGCACTCTGGTTGGGAAACACCGCCTTATGAGATGGAAATACCTTTAACGTAGGTTTGGCTTTCCATTCTTCTAATATCTTGGCATTTCTTAGTGCCGGGCCATTAATCCCCATTTCCATGCTGATGTAGAGATTTAGTTGAAATTTACAGTGTCCCTTTAGTTTTTGCAGCGGAGGTGATGGAGAGAAGGATTTAATGGCCGCACAGGAAGCGTTCTGCGCATTTGTCATTCTGGATGTGAAGTTGATGATAATGTCTGTTCCAGCAGGTGGGAATAGGCTCTTAGTTAATGTATGCTGGATGTACCGTATTCATCACCGCCGCTCCTCACCCCTGATTTCTCCCCACACATATCTAACCTGTGATTATGGATGAGAGGTGGATTGGCACGACACAGTCACCCGGCGCCTGATTGCTGCATTTTCCTTTGATGAGAGATTCTGCAATCATGCGCCAAACTCAAAGGAATATGTTAAAGGGGTATTCCAGATTTTTTTGACAATGCTAATTAGCTTTTTTTTTGACAAAGTTAATGTAGTTCATATTGTAGTGTCTGTACCTGTGTTTGATGGCGGTCTCGCAATTCTGACGTAATCTTTGCCCGTTGTTTATTTTTATCAGCATACAAAATAAGAGTCATCTCAGGTTTTCCTAGGTTGCAGTGTGGCCCGAGATATTACATCAGGTGTTCAAAGGGAGCATGGCAGTGCCTTAATGGGTGGAGCGACCGCTGGGTGGGAAGGATTCGCCACAGGGCTGCAGGGAATTTTCCCAGCTGTGGTTTAATGGGTGGGGTGGCTGATGTGTGGGAGGGAGAAAAGTGACCTCACACTTACAAACAAGGGATCCTAGGACTTGTAGTTAGAGGGAACGAACTCCAACAGGAAATAGCCACTTCACAAAAAGAAAGCAGCAGCATTATGGTAGACTCACAACATAGCCAATTAGCCCCAAAACAAGCATGGATCCTTCCTAAGCATGTCCACTACTGTCTGGCAGTTAAGTACTAAAATCCCCTTATGGTGGAAAACCCATTTAAGTCAGAGAAGACCAAGCCTCATGGCCAAGCAGGATTTTCCTGGCCGACACGTCTAGAGATGATATTCATGGAGAATTAAAACCATATACTGATACTTCTTATGTTACATATGCCCCCACCCCCATATAGCTCCAAGGAAGAGATGGGGATGCAAGAACACTGCATCTCCGCCTCTCCTATAGAGATTCATGAAGGGCGTGTGTCGGCCATGTTGTCATGCTGTGGCTGACACGCCTCCTGGGAGAGGCATGGCAGAACCGGGGCCCTGTACATGAGATTGCGGGGGGTCCCAGATTGCAGATTGGGGATAAGTGTCTTACACTGCAGATCTCCTTTAATATCTATAAAAAAAAAACTTGACACAGATATGTTAAAAGTTTAGATTAGTCATGGTCTCAGTGTTGAGACCCCCTCCAATCATAAGATATAGCCACGTGCCGTGTCTATCATTGCACTTCACTCCTTGGATTGACGCTTATTCAGGTTTGCTATGGTGATTTGCTCCTGCTCTGGACAGAGGTGGCAGCAGAGAGCACTGAGGTCATACTGGAAAGAACTACACAACTTCCTCTGGAGCAAACAGCAGCTGATAAGTACTGGAAGGATTAAGATTTTTAAATACAAGTATATTACAAATTTGTTTAACTTTCTGGCACCAGGTAAAATAAAAAAAATAACTTCTTTTCCACCGGAGTATCCTTTGAATAGACTTTTAATGGAGCCTGTCTGATGTAGATATCAACGGCTGTCCGGGCATGCTGGGAGTTGAGGTTTTGCAACATCTGGAGGTCCACAATTTGAGACCACTGTTTTAGTCTCTGCAGGTGACTTGTCTAGAATAAACATGTAAAATGTATTACATTATGATTTTATATGTATATAGCTGCAATAAAGTTACACATCATGGCTGGGGGATTCACTACCTGGCTCGTCGCGCTTCCTCCGTCATGCTGGACCTGATCCGCCCCCCATTCTCATTTGCCACCACTGCTACCTGCAGAGATTAGCCCTATGGGAGAAGTCAGATAAAGACTTGCGCTAATGGGAAATGTTCCATCTATTACTAGTTGTAATTTAGATTTACTATTGGTAATTCAGATGTTCATTATTCTGATTAGTCTACAATTAGTTAGACAGCTGGTCTGTAAACGTTCCCAGCTTCAGTCCCCCGGCCGGGTTCAGTTCAGGTAGACACCGCGCAATATCTCTATTAGGATTTACTTACACTATGCAGACTTATCACAGTTTATTATAAATAGCACAATAACCGTGGTGTAGCCGCACTGTATGAACTGTACCCTTACAATGCCACATGGTCTAGTAGCCTTATATCATGGTTTCAGGGTATGTCACCACTATATCAACATAATCATAGCATAGCCATGGCACATCCACACTTCACATTAATAGACTTACAGTATATCCTTGTTCATTTCTTTATTGTTCCCTGTTTATATTGGTGTTACATGCTTTTTTCTCTGTATCGATGCTGCTATTACCACAAAGTATCTTAAATGGTCAGTGTCAGAATGAACTTTTTATGTGTTGTACATCTTGGCAAAATATTAATCTTTCCAATATACTTCATTAAAAAAAAAATTGTATCTCCTTTTTATAGAAATTGTGTGATAAGGTAAACTCCCCAGTACAGGTCACCTGTCTAACCAAGGAAGAAGTACAGTCCCGCCTACAAAAAAATCAAAATAGACAAATCACCAGGTCCAGGTGGCATTCACCCCTGTGTTCTAAAGGTATTAAGTAATGTAATAGATTGACCCCTATTTTTAATATTAGGAGACTCTATAGTAACAGGGACTGTTCCTCAGGACTGGCGCATGGCAAATGTGGTGCCAATATTTAAGAAGGGGTCAAAAGGTGACCCCCGAAATTATAGACCTGTTATTTTAACCTTGGTTGTATGTAAATTGTTTGAGGGTTTCCTAAGAGATGCTATTTTGGAATATCTTGATAAAAATAAATGTATGACTCCATAACAGCATGGCTTTATGAGGGATCGGTCCTGTCAAACTAACCTGATCAGCTTTTATGAGGAGGTGAGCTCCAGACTGGACCAGGGGCAATCGCTGGATGTCGTATATATGGATTTTTCCAAAGCATTTGATACGGTTCCACATAATAGATTGGTGCATAAAATGAGAAGGATTGGGCTGGAGGAGAATGTGTGTAAGTGGGTAAGTAACTGGCTCAGTGATAGGAAACAGAGGGTGGTTATTAATGGTACTTATTCTGATTGGGTGACTGTTACTAGTGGGGTACCATAGGGGTCCGTCTTGGGTCCTGTCCTATTTAATATATTCATTGATTACCTTGCAGAGGGGTTGAACAGTAAAGTAGCAATCTTTGCAGATGACAATAAACTCTGTAAAGCGGTAAACACAATAGAGGACAGGGCACTATTACAAATGGATCTGGATAGTTTGGAGGTTTGGGCTGGGAAGTGGCAGATGAGGTTCAACACTGATAAATGTAAGGTAATGCGCATAGGGAAGAAAAATCCGGGCTGGAATTATGTATTAAATGGGAGAACACTTGGGACGACTGACATGGAAAAGGACTTAGGAGTCTTAGTTAATACTAAATTTAGCTGTAGTGACCAGTGTCGGGCAGCTGCTGCCAAGGCAAATAAAATCATGGGGTGCATCAATAGGGGCATAGAAAGAAAATAATTCTACCGGTATACAAATCCCTAGTCAGACCACAGATAGAATACTGTGTACAGTACTGGTCATCAGTGTTCAAGAAAGATATAGTGGAGCTGGAGAGAGTTCAAAGACGGGCAACCAGGGTAATACGGGGAATGGGAGGACTACAGTACCCAGAAAGATTATCAGAATTAGGGCTATTTAGTTTAGAAAAAAGAAGGCTTAGGGGCAACCTAATAACTATGTATAAATATATCAGGGGACAGTACAGAGATCTCTCTCCATGACCTATTTATACCCAGGACTGTATCTATAACAAGGGGGCATCCTCTACATCTAGAGGAAAGAAGGTTTCTACACCAGCACAGACGGGGGTTCTTTACTGTAAGAGCAGTGAGACTGTGGAATTCTTTCCCGGAGGAGGTGGTCATGGTGAACTCTGTAATAGAGTATACATAACATTGCTGGTTATGTATACTAGATTTATAGGGACAGAAGGTTGATCCAGGGATTTATTCTGACTGCCTTTTTGGAGTCGGGAAGGAATTTTTACCTCTAGTGTGAGTTTTTTTTTTTTTTTTTTGCCTTCCTCTGGATGAACTCAATAGGGACTTATTAGGTTATAGGTTGAACTTGATGGACTCTGGCCTTTTTTCAACCTTATGAACTATGTTACTATGTTACTAAATCATGGCTTATAAAAAAAAAAAAGACCACTAGGGGTCCCCATACCATCCAGAACATAATCCTGTCTGGCTGCAGCATCATCTTTGTCCCAGCTGAAGCACAGGCAAAGTCTAGTAAGTGAGGGCGGGACTAGCACTCCACTGTGCTCACTCCTGTCCTATCAGGCTGCAGCATGAAAACAGAGAGGAGGGGGTTACAGAGCAGCCTGTAGTGATTGGATGAAGAGACCCAAAACTGCACAGCAGACTCAGGGAGGAAGTGAATCCATGGAGAGTGAGGATGGGCTCAGTGCTTGCCCGGGAAACGCCCCTTCCTGGGCAGTGGATGTCAGAATGAGTGAGCAGCAGGACAGAGCTATTTGTGAGCCAAATACAGTAGCTAGACACATATAAAAGACATGTAAAGAGTCTGTATGACCCAGTAAGTAAAATATAGAAGCAGGAGCCGTGAGCTCCTGCTGATATACACCGTGAAGATATCTGCATTGCCTTTTGTACCTAATGTATTTGCTGTTCTCTTTATCTCAAAAACTTAATTAAAAAAATATTGAAATAAATAGACTAATATGATCTAGTACAAAGAGACCAGCAGTATAAGGATTCTTTGCACATTCTTCTTTATTGCAGTTGCACATAATACTTATAATATATAATATAATAACTTACAGTCCACATCATCTGGACAGGGGTATCTGGTGCATTTCGGCTAAAGTGTCTTGTTCATAGATTCTATGGAGTTTATAACCAAGGCACTAAAGTCAAACTGTGATGGATACTATACCTGTGTTCTGATGTGAATGTAACTAAGGGTCTATTCACACGGCAGAATTTCCGCTTGCGGAATTCCGCCTCAAATTAAAGCCCATAGACTTCTATGGGATTCCACACTCCCATTCACACTTCTGAATTTCTGCTTGCAGAATTCCGCTAGCGGAACCTCTCTGGGACAGGGGGCCCAGCGGCTGTAACTCCAGAAGCTCCTCGTACTCCATCCTGCAGGACTGCAGCAGGGCCCAGGGACCGACTGCCCCCGGTCGCAACATCACCGACACCTCCAGCAGCCTCAGTGTAGCTCCTTCCAGTCGAACCCCAGCACAGGCCCACATCCAGAGATCGTCATCCTCCGGATCTGAATCACTAGGGGCAGGACTAGAGCCCATCCTCCCCCGTCCACTCCTCTGGACCCCAGAAGCCCCCAGGGCCGCAGTTGGAGGGGAAACATCCCTGGCTGAAGTAGTAGAGCTGAGCCCAGCACTCCTGCATGCTGCTGCACTTCCGGACACACTTGCAGCCTCCCTGGCCTGGGGGGCAGGGCTAGCCGCACCCCCCCGCCGACTCTCACGATCCACTACACGCTGCTCACTCACTGGAGAAGGCCCACGTCCAGGCACAGACGCCGCTGTGCCAGATGCAGAGGCCAGGGATGGGCTGCTCCGTCGCCCGCTCGCTGGCTAACAGCCATCCCCCCCCCCCCGGCCAGTGCCGTAGCACCCTCTGGAGAAGTTCATCCAGGTCCGCCATGGCACCAGATAACATGCTTGCTTCTGCTCCCGACTGACTCCTCATCTTCCTGCTCACCCTTCTTAAGGCCTCCTGACCTCACCAATCCCCTCTTACTCTAAACCCCTTGGCTCCCGCTTCCTACTGCCCCCTGTCATGTGCCCCCTCCCATGCTGTCCACTCTGGGGGCTCTCTGTATGGTTTTAAATTGTACCAATCTTAGGGCTTAGTTTACACTAATTCAGTCAGTGTTAGGACCACTCATATAATGCCGTCCCTATTGGCAGCAATGTTTTCCAGGTTGGATTCCGCCAAAGGAATGATCAAGATCATTATTTTCATGGCAGAACATTTGCCGCAGAAATTCCGTATTGTGTGCCTGTGCAGCGGAATCCCATCGCGTTGCACCGGAATTTCCGAGTGAAATTCCAATTGGAATTTTTTTTTATGTGAACCCAGCCTTACAAGCCCTTTAACATGTGGTCTACTGTATTACGTTTTTTTTTCTATTTAAAGGACCAGAAAGTCAAACAAATCAACTGTAAATTACTTCTATTTAAAAATCTTAATCCTTCCAGTACTTATCAGCTGCTGTATGCTCCACAGGAAGTTGTGTAGTTCTTTCCAGTCTGACCACAGTGCTCTCTGCTGACACCTCTGTCCGTGTCAGGAACTGTCCGGAGCAGGAGAGGTTTGCTATGGGGATTTGCTTCTGCTCTGGACAGTTCCTGACACAGAAAGAGGTGTCTGCAGAGAGCACTGTGGTCAGACTGGAAAGAACTACACAACTTCCTCTGGAACATACAGCAGCTGATAAGTACTGGAAGGGTTAAGATTTTTTAAAAGAAGTCATTTACTAATCTGTTTAACTTTCTGGAGTCAGTAGATATGAAAAAAATAAAAATGTTTTCCACCGGAGTACCCCTTTAAGTTTTCGTTCTCTGAATGTAAACACTAGAGAAGGAATTTATCATTTCCTGCATCAGAGTAGCAAAGTTGCCGTGGCTTTGCGCAAAAACCTATTGCGTAAACTTCTACTTTACCTACAAAATAAATTTGCGCAAACATTTTTGCTAACTTTAACCATTTTGTGCTGGCCCAGGGAACAATAAATACCCCTTTAGATTTTTTCATTAATTGTCAGTAAGCTACCGAAACACAGAGGTGGAGATTTATCAAAACCTGTGCAGAGGAAAAGTTGCTGAGTTGCCCATAGCAACCAATAAGATCGCTTCTTTCATTTTGCAGAGGCCTTGTTAAAAATGAAAGAAGCGAGCTGATTGGTTGCTATGGGCAACTGGGCAACTTTTCCTCTGCGCAGGTCTTGATAAATCTCCCCCAGAATGACTATAAAAGATGCTGAACTTCTCATTACATTATGGGGGAAATTTATCAAAACCTGTGCAGAGGAAAAGTTGCCCAGTTGCCCATAGCAACCAATCAGATCGCTACTTTCATTTTGCAGAGGCCTTGTTAAAAATGAAAGAAGTGATCTGATTGGTTGCTATGGGCAACTGGGCAACTTTTCCTCTGGATGGGTTTTGATAAATCTCCCCCTATGAGCGCTGTATTTGCATAAAATCTCTTGAAGTGTCAGCCCAGGACTCTTCCTGTTGTAATCTAACGCTCTTCGCTGCTGGGTTTCTGTCACATTGACTGCTGCGGTATTTTTCCCTCCTAAAAAAAAAAAAAATGGCTTTACTGCTCAAATCCTGGATGAATTATTGAAGCGCACCCAGCGAGGAAAGGAAATTGATATAAAAATCGGCTTGTTCCATTATTAATGAGTCAACAAAGATCAATGCAAAGTTGAAAAACAGAAACTTTGTAACAAAAGCGCAAATTAATCAGGGGAAAAATAAAATAGAATAAAGGATCTTGTCTTTTAACTGCACAAGTTACACAGAGCTGAGAAATTAGGCAGGGAAGGGCCTTATTCTATGCAATGTCTGAATGGTAGAAGGGGATCAAGCATTTATTTCCCAACCAGGGTGAATCCTGTTGTTGCAAAACTACAACTCCCAGCATGCCCGGACAGCCTTTGGCTGTCCGGGCATGCTGGGAGTTGTAGTTGTGCAACAGCTGGAGGCACACTGGTTAAGAAACACTGGCCTAACAACTCTAGCATGAAAGGGGCTGTATGAGTAGGGTTGCCACCATAGCCGGTATTTTTATATTAAAAATACCAGCAATGCAATGGCCGATATTTAACCAACCAATCCTCAAACTACCAGAATGTTGCACCATACACTATACCAGTTCAGAGCGCCTCCAGCTGTTGCAAAACTACAACTCCATGCCCTGATACAGCCTGTGGCTCAACAGCTGCCCCAAACAAAAACTACAACTCCCAGCATGTTGGACTATATAGTAGTATATAGTATTGGTCAGTGTTTTCCAACCAGGGGTGCCTCCAGCTGTTGCAAAACTCAACTCCCAGCATGCCCGGACGGCCGTTGCTAGAGGCACCCCTGGTTGGGAAACACTGTCCTATACTATCTACTACTATATAGTCCAACATGCTGGGAGTTGTAGTTTTGCAACAGCTGGAGGCACCCCTGGTTGGAAAACACTGACCAATACTATATACTACTATATAGTCCAACATGCTGGGAGTTGTAGTTTTGCAACAGCTGGAGGCACCCCTGGTTGGAAAACACTGACCTATACTATATACTACTATATAGTCCAACATGCTGGGAGTTGTAGTTTTGGAACAGCTGGAGGCACCCCTGGTTGGAAAACACTGACATATACTATATACTACTATATAATCCAACATGCTTGGAGTTGTAGTTTTCGTTTGGGGCAGCTGCTGAGCCACAGGCTGTATCAGGGCATGCTGGGAGTTGTAGTTAGTAACTAACTGCAACTCCCAAATTTAATTAAAAAAAAAAAAGTGATCAAAAAGTCACATCAAAACAAAAATGGTACCATTTAAACACTACAGATCAGGGCACAAGAATGAGCCCTCATACAGGCCCGTATAAGGAGAAATAAAAAGGTTATAGGGGTCAAAATAGGACAACATTTCCCCCCCCCCCCCCCATATGTGTATCGTGTGAAGTCACGCTTATATAATTTTGCTAATTAGCATGGCCGGTATTTGTTTTGCAATAAAATTGGCGACCCTATGTATGAGGTTAGTAAAACATGGCACCTTGCTTTGAAAAACGGAGCAACCCTTGTCGCTGGGATATGTGGGGTATTGCAGCTAAGTATCATTGAGTTCAATGAGTAGGGAAATCAGTAGCAGGAAATCTGCAGCAAAATATGCCTAAACATACCCTAAGGGTAGGATCACATGTAGCGCATGCGCTGCGGATTAGATGCATGTGTATTTCAGTGCTAGCAAAATCTATGAGTGTTTATTATTGCTCCCATAGACTTTGCTAGCACTGAACTATGCATATGCCTCAAATACGCAGCGCATCCGATATGTGTGACCCTAAGAACTCGTTCGCGCGGGCAGTGTTTCCCTCTGTGAGTTTGAATGTGGGCAATTAAGTCAATTGGGTCTGTGGCAGATCTTTGCCAGGAGAAAAGCGCTGCCCACATTCAAACTTGCAGCGGGTTAAATGCTGTGAGTTTGCTGGCAAATCCACCTGTGTGAACGAGCCCTTAGGGTAGGGTCACACGTGCCGTCTTTTGCTGCATATTTTCTGCAGCTGATTTTGCTACCCATTGACTTCAATGAGTAGGGAAATAAGCAGCAGCAAACTACGGCACGCGTGACCCTACCCTAAAAGATGTGAGAAAAAACACAAAAGTAACTTGCAAAAAAATGTGCTGGTAAATCAGTATTTTGCATCAAAACCACAACAAAATGCATTGTCAAAAGTGTCAAAACCCATGGCACTAATCTCCTTCAGGGATTTCTGCTACGTATTAAGTATCAGGGGGAGATCTACCAAAACCTGTGCTGAGAAAAAGTGGATCAGTTGCCTATAGCAACCAATCCGATTGCTGCTTTTCTTAGAGGCCTTTAAAAAAAAAAATGAAAGCAGCAATCTGATTGGTTGCTATGGGCAATGGCAAATGGTCAACTTTTCCTCTGCGCAGGTTTTGATTAATCCCCCCCCCCCCATACACTTTCCCCTAATTTTTAATCAGTGTAAACTATTTTTTTTTTCCAAAAACAGCTCCACGTCTGTCCCCAGGTTGTGTGTGATATTACAACTTAGCTCCATTCACTTCAATGGAATTGAGGTGCTGAACCACACCCAACCTGGTGACAGACAGGGAGAGGTTTTTGAAAGAAATTATTTTGGTTTTTCTATTTTAACCCCTTTAAAGTCCCTTCTATCATAAATGTTGGGATCTCATCCATAATACCAAAGTGCTCCCCGGCGTATCGGTGGCACTTTATATAGAGGTGGAGGGGTGTGGGTTGACTTTAAGTCGTGTTTCGGTGTAACAGGGCAGCGCAATTATCAGAGCAACAGATAAGAGCCAGTGTGGCAGCGGAGGGGAATTGGTTATGGCGGTGGAGATAACCCGTCGGCTATCACAGGCTGACCCTTATACCGTCTACATGTGGCTCATTCTCCAAGCTGTAAGAGCGCCTGAAGTAAAGAGTCTGCTGCAATTACTTTCCCAGGATTAAAATAGAGGGTTCGGGGCTTTCTTGCTGGATGATGTTGAATTGTTTTCAGAGATCAGATTCCAGATTCCAGATTTTTTTCTTTTTTCAGCCATTGAGCCCATGATGCCAAGTTATAGTACTGTGTAATTCGCTTCTTTTACATCCGTGAGCCACTGTCCCGTTTTTTTGCACGGGACCGACACCTGGTAGTGCTGTAGTGCAAGTTATTTTATTTTATGGCTGTCTCTGACCTTTCCCAGCATTCCATGAGGCCCAAGACGATGTGGGAGATTCATCAAATCTTGTGCAGAGGAAATCGACCATTTGCCCATAGCAACCAATCAGATCGCTTCTTTCATTTTTGAAAAGGCCTCTGAAAAATAAAAGAAGCAATCTGATTGGTTGCTATGGGCAACTGTCAGCTTTTTGTCCACACAAGTCTTGATGAATCTCCCCCAATATGTCATAAGTCACATGGTCTCCAGGGGGTGTGGCTATGCTGCAATGGATGGGTGGATCACAATACTTCAATAAATCCCTTTCAATCCATCACTTTGCATGCACTATTTCTTCCGTTACTATGTTCCGTCACAAAATAACGTCCGTTATCAATAACGGACTATAAGGGTTTAAAACGGATATTAGAAAATCCCATAGACTATAATGGGATTTTCTAACGGACGTATAAGATTTTGTTACTGCGGTTTTCAGCTGGTTTTCAGACGGAACTTCATACGGATGTTTAAAAACGGAGAATTTTGTAGTGTGAAAGGGGCCTAAGGAGAGAGAGAGAGAGGGAAGCTAGCTCCACCCAGGGTTTATTTGGGGGAGACTAGCAGAGAGCCCATAGGTCACCCCTGGGATCACCTGGTCACTGGTACCTCCTGGGTAACAATCACATGAAAAGTCACATGGTGAGCAGTCTTAAAGTGACCACGCTTTCTGAACATATTACATGGTATAATACATTATAAAACATATTTACATGGGGGACACTGTAGAGAGGCTGCCTGATAGGGCACAAACCCCCCCCTCTTGAATACAGCCGTCCTCGGCATCCAGTCCTGGAGCGCGGATGACTAACAGTGGCCAATGAGGTCTAGTGACAGTTCCTGGGGCATATTGGTATAAAATGGCCTCCACAGGTCTGGATAGTTAATAACAACAGGGGATGAGGCCATGTAGCACTTTAGAAATGTCCATACATGCTCCTTTGGGAAATATTTTGGTAGACACACAGGATTCATTACACTCTAGACACTAAAACACATGAATTGTGGATTGGGCTGCCGGAGGCTATTTACCCAATGCCTTAGCTACTGGGGCCCTTCGGCACTAAAACACTTCTCCCCAGAACTCTATACATATTTCATACAACACAGCATTGCTACCTCTATATACAGAATTTCTGTCACTCTACGTGCTTTACTTAAGTTGCAGGGGAACCCTCTGGCCAGGAGAACACCCTGTGTGCAGCGCTGATTTCCGCTCCCCCGGCAACAAGGGGCGGATCTTTACAGTTCCACTTTGGCATCGATACAGCAACATGATTTCCACGCCCAGGGGCGGGATGCTGGCCAGCGTGGGACATTTTTGCGAGCTTCTACGGCACATCTTTAACCCTTGCAGGTACAGGCAATACTTGACAACGTAACATAGCTTCTGATCTGATCTTGCACATGGTGGACACAGTACTCAAACGTTTCACAATGGTGGACAACAGTCTTTTCTTCACCTCCCCCTCCACTCCACAAGCGCCTCGGGCACAACACCCTCCACTGACAAAGTCCTGGACACTTTCTGGTGCAAACTTTATTTCCATTGGCATGCAATTTTCTGACAATTATGGACACAGTTCAGACTGGGGGAGGACTTTGGAGAAGAGCGATGAAAAAGGATCTCACTTGGTAGGCGCTGCTGTATGGTTGCCAGGAGAGATGGAATCCAAACTTGGAAATGTGGGGTGGTAAACCAAAAGGTTTTTATTGAAGATAGTAGCAGTTAAAATACAAAACAATAAAAGTAGCTGCAGAACAGGATGATGCGTTTCCGAGGAACACCTACCTCCTTCCTCAGATCAGTATATGTCATCCTATTCTGCAGCTGCTTTTATTGTTTTGTATTTTAACTGCTACTATCTTCAATAAAACCTCTTGGTTTACCACACCACGTTTACAAGTTTGGATTCCATCTCCCGTACTGGTACTGGGCCACCACAAGTGCATGAAGCCAAATTATAATACTGTGTAAGTCTCCCATAGGGGCATTGAGGGGCATGGTGTGATGTCACGAGGGGTGTGGCCATGATGTCACAACCCCTCCCGCTGCCCACTCCCAGCATTTTAAATGAACTGAGATGCAAAGAGATTGTGGGGGTCCCAGCTGTAGGACCCCCAAGATCAGACATCTTATCCCCTATCCTTTGGATAGGGGATAAGATGTCTAGTGGCAGAATACACCTTTAACTGCTTGGCGCAGGCACGTTTCAGGTGCATTGCTATGCAGCATATTGCCATTATCATCACATCCAGATACAAGGCTCCTGGGTTGTTTCTAGTGGATCCTGAATGGAGGTTGAGGCAGTAGGTTTAGATTTCCATTGTTAGCAATGCCGTGTGAACCTGTATCCAGACATTTCCAGGGGCGGCCGTGCAGTTTTGGCCCAGACTGGTTGATGGATTACTTTAACTAGGAAATCATGATAATGGATATGTCTTGAAGTGTGTGCTTTGTACAAGATGGAAAGCAAAGCGGTTACCTGGGACAGGACATTGGAAAAATGATTCATATGAAATATTATGCTCCTAAGCTCCTTAAAATCTCTTTAGAATGTAATTCATCCAGGGCACAAAGACGGCCGGAGAGGGAGAGCTGCGCCACAGTGAATGGGCTGCTTCTAGTTCTCCTCCATAAGGCGCCATTTGCGGCAAGCTACATTGAATTATGTTGCTTATTCAACTACACTCAACTTGTCCAGGACTTGTAAAACCATCTGGGAACAACAGGGATGCTGGTTGAAAATATAAAGATACACAGATTGTTTGGAAGAATGCTGAATAAAAGATCGACATATAGTGCCCATGGTATATGACACTGCTTGTCCACATCTACATCAAAGGGGTCACAATGGTTTGGTGAAGATTTTAGCATAAAGTGAAATGACGAGAGTGTCAGTCGTAGTGTCACAGTGATGGAACAGTGTTACCACTTATGTTGCATTGATGCATACATTGTTGATATTATTAGTGCTAGCAATGAGGAGTACAGGCATTACATTACTTATCTTGTACTGCACTCAGTTTTCTGCTGGTGAGGTCACTGTGTACATACATTACATTACTTATCCTGTACTGATCCTGAGTTATATCCTGTATTATACTCCAGAGCTGTACTCACTATTCTGCTGGTGGGGTCGCTGTGTACATACATTACATTACTTATCCTGTACTGATCCTGAGTGATATCCTGTATTATACTCTAGAGCTGTACTCACTATTCTGCTGGTGAGGTCACTGTGTACATACATTACATTACTTATCCTGTACTGATCCTGAGTGATATCCTGTATTATACTCCAGAGCTGTACTCACTTGACTAGGGGATATCCTACTGCTATGCCCTCTACTTACCAACAACCACTCCCTTACAAATAATGACACACACACTGTTGCTGGTACAAGGCCACAGCAGACCATTTTTATTAACAATAACAATTGAAAACATTGTTAGAATAAACCCCCTTTCAGTATGAACATCATACACTCCCAATAACCAATACCAAAATAATGACAATAATAACTTTACATGTGCTTTAACCTTTTAAACCTAGCAGGAGAAGGACTTGAAGGCACGGCAACTACTGAGGCCTCCTATTTTACCCCTAGCCGTCTATCTCCAGGCTCCAGCACCAATTTTGGAGAGCCCCATCCCCCCTTAGGGCCCCCATGCCCACAGGGAATTCACCACCGGGCTGGGTACCATCCCCAGCCTACCTCACCAACACCTTCTCTACAGTTATAAATGCGCCCTTGTGCCTCCAAGGCATTTACGAGGCATTTACGAAAAAAAAAACGTAAATTGAAATCGGGACAGAAAGCTCCCATCCATGTGAACAAGCAGCGGACCCCCCACCCCCGGGCCTCATCCCCAAAACTTCTGTATAACACGAAACCGGACACACACCCGAACCATCCAATCATGTGAGGCGAACCAACATACCCTTGCCCAATTGGTCCGTCTTAGACCTCCGAACCCAACATTCCAACACCCCCTCCTACAGCCGCACATCAGCCACCATCAGACCCCCCAAAACGTTCTACTGGGAGCAAAAAGCCCCAAAAAACGCCAGTGAAAACGCCAGGCGAAACAAAGTAACCTCATAACCCGAAAAACAGACCCCCCCACAGCAGCTCACTCAACCTCCCCAACAACTGAAAAGAGACTGGCCACCTACCATCACGCACTGAAGCCCCTTTCCGAAAACCCTGCACCACCTGGCGAACAAAAAAAGATTTAGTGAGATCCACCAAACCCTTAGCTTTGAACCAGAATGCCAAAAGCCGCCAAACGCCGACCAATACCTGACACTGAAACTCCTTCTCCAAACGCCCTGCCCACATAATACAAGAGCGCCGCCTCCCAATCTCCCACCGTGAAAAGACCCCCCAAACGGCCAGTCAAAACCTTCCAGTCAGTCACCCCGGGCCCATACTTCCAAACCCACTCCAGCGCTGCATCAAAAGACGTGTACGACACCTCGCACAGCAACGGTTCAATACCGTCATTCACCGAATCCCCTTCAGGATGAGAGAGATGGGGAATCAGATGGAACTTGTTGGGCTCCTTCTTAGGCACCAACCCCAAGGGGGATACGCGCAATCCCTAAAACGTCGGAAAATCAAACGGCCCCGCCATCCTACCTAGGGCCACCTCCAACAACAGTTTTTCCTCCACCAGATCCGGCTGCGCCAATGCCGACACTAAATTGCACACCACTCTCCCGACCCGCTGCCGTACTCGGAATCCTAAAACCGTCCGCAAAACCGTCCCGCAAGAAACTCGCCACCTCCCTATTTGGGTAGCGATCTAGAAAAGGCCCCAACCTTTCCACTCTCACCGGTGTCGCCCCCTTTCTGGTCACTGTCGCCACCTCGCCCCTTCCCCTTCTTAAAACAGCGGGACAGGCCATGGGCCCATCCACATCCGGAGCATTCGTGTTTAAATTTGCAGTCGGTGCCAAACTTGCAGTTCCCCTCATTAAACTGCCAACAGACCCCGCGCCCTGCTCCCGCCGGCCTTCCTGAACTGGACCCAGAACCGCCGGCCCCTTCCCGAAAGGACTGCTGCCCACCACCCCGCGGAACGGCCATCAGCCGCATCCACAGACTAATGTCCTTATGATCCCAACGGAGCGACGGCCGAACGGCCATCCTCTGCCTGAACTGTTCATCAAAGCGGAGCCAGGCAGTCCCCCCATAAACCCGATAGGCCTCCCGTATGGAATCCAAGTAACAGAAAAGTCTGCAGCAATGCTCCGGCGCTTTCTCCCCCACTACACTGGCCAAGATTGCAAATGCCTGCAACCAATTTGAAAAAGTACAGGGAATCAGCCGATACCGCCTCTTTTCCTCCTCCTCCTTCTTGCTATCCTCAGGCTTAACCCTGTCCAAATTAAATTTTTCCAGAGGGAGCAGGGAAAAAATTTCCACATACTCCCCCTTCCAAATTTTTCCCCTCACCTCCGCCTTCAAATGCGCCCCCAGCGAACCTTCAAAACAGACATAAACCTTGCCACGCGGCGTGTCTGCCAGCCTAACATCACTGCCCCCCGCTACCACCGGCGCCAACACCGGCGTTAGCTCCGGCGAGCCCGCCGGAGCACCACCCCCAGTCCCCAGACCTTCCTTACCTCCAGCCACCAGCCCAACTCCACTAGGCGCACCCCCCCAGCGCTCCACACTGGCACTCAAACCCCCCCCCACTCAACAACGCCTGCATACTACTAAAAAAAACTGCAATCCTGCTCAATTCCTCCCCGCCACCCCCTCCCCGAACAGGAGATAGTGGTGCACTCACCCGACCTCACTCGCTGAGAACCAGCAGCCGTAACTCCTGGCGACGGACGACTCCTCACTCCTGCTCCATCATCCACGGCAGACGCAGAAAGGACCGGGCGACCCCCGCCTGTCACATCATCAGCAGCAGACCCAGAGGCAGCAGCCCGAGGCCGTCTTTCATCTCTCCCATCGCCCCTAGCAACAGGTCCCACCCCTTGTGAACGAGCCATAGGGGGTTCATTGGCAGCAGGCTGAAGAGACACTGTGGGCACAGATACAGGAGCAGTAGATTGCAGAGGGGACACTTCCTCCCCGTCATCTAATAGCAGGCCATCAGACTCACTGAAGCAGCTAGGAGCAGGGCTGGCCCCGCATCCCCCCCTGACCTCCTCCTCCTCATCTCTGCGCTCTGAGCCATTGCTCTGCCACCTACCCCTCACAGCTCCAGGGGCCGCAGCGTCCTCCCGATCAGTGTCCCGGGTAACAGCCGGGACCGCAGGCATCTGTCACCCAGGCTGGGAGACAGGGACATCAGTGGCACGTGCAGCAGTCTGCCGAGCCCGCCCCTGGTCCAGGACAGTAGCAGAGGGGCTCCTCACACCGCCCGGATGCCGAGGCCGCAGCACCCCGGGCCTGGGATACCACCGCCGCTGTAGCACCACCGTAGGCCCGCACGTCCCACCCCCCCCACCCCCGTGCGCCGGAGCGACGAGCAGGGGAGGCTTGGGATCACAGCGACAGGCTAACCCGGCGGCGCTGGCGGCTAGGCGAATCCGGGTAGAGGCGGGCCGCAGCCAGAGCGAGAGCAGGGAAGCATCCCTCCGGCCAGCCAGGACCCTGCCTGAGGGCCTCATCCCTCACCCGGGCAAGAAGTTCGTCCAGACGATCCATCTTCAGGTGAGCCACGCACTTCTTCTCCGGCTAACTGACACCTGCTGTCCCCCCTTTTTTCCTTTTATGCCCTCCTGACCCCTCCCCTTATTTTTCCCTCCCTGACCTACACTTGACCCCTTGGCTTGCACGTATCCCCCTGTCATGTGCCCCTCCACTCCGATTTTCTCCATTCCAGGGCTTTCTATTCTGCTGGTGGGGTCACTATCTACATACATTACATTACTTATCCTCTACTGATCCTGAGTTATACTCCAGAGCTCCAAGAATACCCACTATTCTTTTTTTTTCCAACTGTACATTTTTATTAAAGTTTTACAATACAAAAACTAATCAGACAAGGATTCCAGAAACATAATAAGGGTTACAGGGTGACAGCTGGGGGTCCATATGCGGGCATAGCAACAATGAAAATGTAAGCAACCCGTAGCAAGCCTCACACGAGCATACAATGAACTAACACTTATTGAAACCAGCAAAGGGTACAAGGAAATGGCTTCACAAGGACCTTAGGGGGCTAAATGTCAAAAAATGAAAGCACCACAGAGACCCGACAAACAAAGACAAACAGTGATACACAACAAGTGGACGAGGGAAACAGGGAAGGAGAGAAAAAGAGAAGGTGGTAAAAAGGGGGGGGGGGCTAGAAGACAGAGAGGGAGGAGGAGAAAGAAAAAATTAGGGAAAAGCGAGAAAACTAAGGAGGCTGCTTATCAGAGTATTGGTAAAGGGCTCCCAAACAGAATAAAAGAGAGGTAGGGTATTGTTAAGAGAAGTGGAAAGGGACTCGAGAGACCTAATCTCCCGAATCCTTGCCAGGAGGTCCATCTCAGAAGGTGGAAGGCCCTACTAAAGAGTTGTAACAAGTAAACCAGGGGATCCAAGGGAACTAGGACCCCCAGCACCTCAGAAACCAAGCGTCTCACCGTATCCCAGTAAGCAGTAATCAGGGGACAAGACCAGAAGATGTGGAAAACCGTACCCAGCCCCACACCACAACGGCAGCACTGAGGAGGAATATCCGGGTTCAGTTTATTCAGCAATTCAGGGTTTGGAACCAACCCATGATAATTTTGTATTGAGTCTCCTTATAAGCTGTGCATATGGAGGTCTTAGAGGCTCGTTCACAGATAATATGTCACTGAGGACACGACTCGTATAACGATGAGACGGAGCTCTCCCATCCGAAGGTGCAATGAGAATGGAATAAATATCAGAAAGAACGCCTTTCGTCTGTGGGCTAGAACGGCACAAATGTTCAAAGGCCGTTGGTAAGGAAACCACCGAAGTTCCCAGTGCAGAAGACATATAATGTCTAAGCTGGACATAATGCAGCCGTTCGGAGGGGGGAAGACCATGCCGGGAGACCAAAGGACAATAGAGTGTGTATCAGGGCCAACCACAGCTTCTCCAGTTCCATCCAGCGACTATAAGCATGGTAATTAGTCCAAGCAGCCAAGTGTCGCAGGTGGGCAGCCCAATAGTACTTAGTGACATCCGGCACCGCCAGACCCCCCATAGGCTTACTAGCCATCATTACCGCCATCGGAAGACGATACCGTTTACCATCCCAAATGAACCGAAAAATGGTGGACTGAAAAGCAAGAAGGACAGACAAGGGGACACAAATGTTCAAAGGCCGTTGGTAAGGAAACCACTGAAGTTCCCAGTGCAGAAGACATATAATGTCTAAGCTGGACATAATGCAGCCGTTCGGAGGGGGGAAGAACATGCCGGGAGACCAAATTCTCAAAGGACAATAGAGTGCGGGAAAGAGGGTCTACTACATCAGCCCAGCAAAAGAGCCCTCTTCCACTCCATTCCCTGACCATGCAGGAGGTGAGACTCGAGGGGAAGGCAGGATGATAGAGAAAGGATTGCAGGGGAGAGAGAGGAAAAAAGCATGAACTTTCTGGAGCAGTACCCCCATACATAATGTGAAAAAGACATAGGTCCCAGGAGTGAACTCAGGGAGACAGAAGGAGGAAGGAGACTCCACAGGAAGGTATTAGGGTGTATCAGGGCCAACCACAGCTTCTCCAGTTCCATCCAGCAACTATAAGCATGGTATTAGTCCAAGCAGCCAAGTGTCGCAGGTGGGCAGCCCAATAGTACTTAGTGACATCTGGCACCGCCAGACCCCCAATAGACTTACTAGCCATCATGACCGCCATCGGAAGACGATACCGTTTACAATCCCAAATGAACCGAAAAATGGTGGACTGAAAAGCACGGACAGACAAGGGGACTCGGATGGGTAGCGTTTCAGAAAAATAAAGTAGCTTTTAACTGCCACAATATGCCCGATAAAACAGATATATTGGGTATTGGGATCGCTACTTATCCATAAGGGACCTAAGATGTCAGAAAAGAGGACAGTAATTGGTAGTATAGAGTGAAGAGTAAGGTGTACACCAAGGTAACTGATGGCCGAGGGATACCAAAAAAAGAGTAGGCAGCATGTAGCTGAGTGGAAAGAGACAGAGGAAGAGTCAGGGAGAGAACTTCAGTTTTAGAGAGATTAATTTTGTAGCCCGAAACAGTACCATGAGAGCGGAGAACCCTATAAAGATTAGGGAGGGAGGGAGGTTAAAGGACGAGTAAGAGTAAGGAGAACATCATGCGCAAAGAGGCAGATCTTGAACTTCTTATCATGAAGAGCGATGCCAGAAATTTCCATGTCCCCCGGGGTCATGGCAGAAAGGGGTTCAATACATAAGGCGAAAATCAGAGGGGACAACAAATATCCCTGTTGAGTATCATTGAACAAAGGGAAAGGAGTAGAAGAGGCATGAGGAAGTTTGAGTGAAGCCGTAGGGGAAGAGTAGTATCCTAAGGATAGTAAAAAGAAAGAGCCAACCCAGCCCATCAAAGGCCTTCTCAGCATCCAAACTAAGGACAACAGCCTGCTCCGACTGTCGATTAACCAGATCAATCACCCGCCTCATGTTGTCGGGCCCCCTGAGGTATGAAGCCCATTTGATCTTTATGGATCCGTGTGGGAAGGACACAATCTTAGAGAACAGTTTCAGGTCAGTATTGAGAATGGCAATCTGTCTTTACCCGGCTTGGGAATTAGAGTAAGAAGAGAATGTAAAAAGGACTGCAGGATCCCCTCACCCCCCAGGAAGGAATTAAAGAAAGACAAGTTTAGGAAAAAGAAGATCATAAAAGGTCTTAAAGTACAGATAACTAAAGCTGTCTGGACTAGGGGAGCGTCCCGAAGGCAAAGATTTAAGAACCTCGGACAGCTCTTCATGCGTGATTGGCGCATTCAGTGCAGCCCGGTCGGACACCGAGAGAGATGGTAGATGGCACTGCAACAGAAAAGAGTCTAACAGTGCATCACTTTCGCCCGGGTCAGAAGGAAGCTGGGAAGGAAGAGAGTAGAGCTTACAGTAGTAGTCCCGGAAAAGGCGGGAGATAGCATCAGGATGGTAGTGAAGAGTACCAGAGGGATCCTTCAGGGTCAAGGGTATCTGGGCAGCAGCACGGTCACGCAAGCGTCTAGCCAACATAGTGTGGGCCTTATTGCCCTTTTCGTAAAACTGCTGTTTAGCATAAACAAGCCGTCACTCCACTTTGCGGATAGCGAGCTCTCCTAACTGAGAACGTGCTGCAACTAGGCGCATCAGCACTGAAAGCGAAGGGGTAGAAAGCAAAGTCGACTCTAGCCTATGAACTAGTGCATGCAACTCCCGGGAGCGAGCCAAGGCATCGCATTACAAATGGGAACCCAAAACAATACAGTGCCCTCGGACTACAGATTTGTGAGCTTCCCAAAGAACAGCCTGAGAAGAGACCGATCCCTGGTTGAGAGTAAAGTACCCAGTAATACAAGCCTTAATCGACTACCTGGAGGGCAAGGATTTAAGTAAGTGGCAGCGTCTGGGAGAGGAAGAAAAAGGAGAGAAGGAAAGGAGGATCGAGCTGTGATCAGACCAGGAGATAGGGTCTAGCGAGGCAGCAGAAAGCATGCGAACCATGGGCATATTAACAAAAAAAGAATCTATACGGGTGTTCAGCTTATGTCAATGAGAATAGAAGGAGAAAGACTTATCAGTAGGATGATTAATTCTCCATACAAGGAGGAGGAGGAGCGCATCAGACAGCGAAACAGAGAGGCGAGACGCAATTGGGTAGGGGGCAGTGGTGATCCCTAGAGGGAGAAAAAATAAGGTTAAAGTTCAACAGGCACCATCTCACGGTCATAGGTGGGGGGGCGACTTCTTCTGCCCACCGGACCGTGGATTGCGGACCGGTTGCCACACCAGATGGAGGGAGGGGAGGGGTGGAGGTAGGGCTTGTGGGGAGATGCCCCAGTCCAATACTTGAGGGGCAGGGATCTCGAGAGCAGAGCAGAACGAGGGGATATCTGAGTAGGAGCGGAGAACCACAGAGTGTCCATCTCTGCGGGCATGCAGGGCAAAAGGGAAGTTCCAGCGGTAAGGCACATGATGTTCCTGGAGAACAGTCAGTGGAGGTTGAAGCATGTGTTGCTTCCATAGGGTGATCCAGGAAAGGTCCTGATAAAGCTGGATAGGAGCACCATCAAAATCAAAATTACGTAGAGAGCGAGCTTTAGCCATTCACACAGCAAACAACATCTCTAGGAGGGCCATTAGAGGACTTCGGGCGGAGAGCTCGGTGAGCTCTGTCCAACTTAATTTTGTGGGACAGAGGTTCGCCCAGGATAAGATTAAAGATAGCTTCCAAGGTGGCGTGGAGATCTTTCTCCAGGGTTGCTTCAGGGAGGCCATGAATCCAGATGTTGTTACGGCATCCCCTATTATCTAAGTCCTCCATGTGGTTATGCAAGTCACAAAGGAATTCCGATTGTGAAGCAACAGTAGATTGAAGCTGAGCGATATATGCCCAGGTGGCATCGTGGGCTTCCTCTAAACACTCCACCCTATCAGAAACATGCTGCAAATCCAGTTGGAGAGAGGAGATTTCAGCACAGCAAGTATCCTTCACCTCCGCAATGAGAATGAAAGTCCTCCTTAGTAGGAATCTGCAACAAAAGCTGGCTCCAATCATGAGATGCAGGAGGAGTACCAGTGACCCCAGAACATGCCAGGTCCAAATATGAAAATGTGTCCCAGGAGGATCCAACACCCGCCTGAGCAGGAGCAGCAGGGGCTGCGGGAAGGGCCACACAGGGCCACAGAGCTGGGGGTCCCAGAGGGAGGTTTAGCAGTGGCCCTGCTCCTAGGTGGCTTTGGAGCACCGGCCAGGGGGAGAAGTGAGTAACCAGGTGGGGATGAAGGGGAGAGGTCCAGTCCAGAGTGGACAGACAGTACAAGGGGCAGACAGTACTTGAGTAGAGAGGGGCAGGATGGGTGAGCCCCTCACAATTGAGGCCCAAGAGGGAGGCAGGGAGCCTGAAGGCCCAGTGAAGAGAGGGATAGGAGGTGAAGAGAGCAGGGGAGGAGAGGCAGAGTCCTCCCCTACCATGTGGCAGGCCAAGGGCAATGGGCTCAGGGGGGGCCCGCACAGCACCTGTGGCTGCGGTGACTTCTCCTCCGGCCTTCCAGCTCCTCCCGCTACCTCCAGGCCATGCATGCCCTTTTTTCCACCTACTCTTCACTTTAACAGAATATATCTCAAAATTCAGAAGAGGCCCCGTGATACAATAAGAGGTTTTCACATTGTCCTTTTCCTCTCTGACATGACCTCTGCTGAGTATTATACTCTTAAATACTCTATGATTGCATCTGCTTATCATAAGCTTTGTCTCCTTTTCCATAATTGAGAACCATTTAGTTGATTGGAGGGCAGCTCTATGCAGACAGATCATTTCATCTTTACACAAGTTGGCAAATACATCTGGACTTTCTGAACAGTTGCCCCATCCTTCCTATTTTCAGGGCTTGCATTTTTTGGTGTAAGATGCCCATACATTATGTAACAGTGCTGGCTGGTCTCTAAATACTTAAAATAGCCTTCACCTATAGAAGTCGGCTTTGCTGGGTCCAAACAGTACCTCAGATACTCCTAGGACTTACAGTAGAGCTGAATGAAAACATCTATCAATGCAAGAAGGTAACAAATTATTAGAAAAGCAACTTATAAATAGATGACAGAAACTTAAAAGGGTACTCCACTGGCCAGCGTGGAAAAATGGTGAGAAGAATGGTGGTGCAAAAAATGATGAAGATGGCATGAATGGAATGGAACAAACTACACAAACGTCTTCTACCAAGCCCTGAACCTTTATATATAGATTTGTCCCTGAACACTGATCATAACACCAGACACCACCAACCCTCACAGTCCCTGTAATATCCCTAATGATATGCAAAGAAAAACCGAAAAAAGTGTTCCCCCAACCCATCATTTACTGTAAATAGGTTCGTTGTCTAAACCATCCAGCTGCCCGGACATGTTGAAGGTACCTTAATAAAGCTGTAAAGTTTTATAACACCACATCCTAGAGTGCTGGATCTCTCTCTTCAAAGAGCGTCCTGTTTGTTCCTCATCCCTAATGGAAATGTTGTTCTGTAAAACTGAACCCGACTAAAACAATTGGGCCCTAGAACTCTGACCCAAAAACTAAGGATTATCATCCGTAGTACATTGTGAAAGTCAACCGATCTTATCCTACTCCAAGAAGATGAAGTAGTATGATCCCTGCTATGTGTAACACATAAGTTATTGGATTCATAATAAGTGTGGGCAAATCAGTCATACTAAATGTAACAGGTGTGCCTTTTTGCTACCTCTGATAGCATCTCCAGCCATTTCTATGTGTGGAAGACTGGCCAATCGTGTTCGGCTTTAGCATCTTCCCTCCAGAACTGGTCTATTTATACTGCTTTAAGACTCTGAGTTCTTGAGCGAAACAAGGATCTTTTCCTTGTCCCTGGCTCTACTTTGCTCTTCCTGTGTATCTTGTGTATATTCTTGGCATATTTTCCTGACTACTCTATTGATTTTGTACTGCACCACTCTCTCTGCTACTAACTCGGCTTGGACTCTGATTATACGTTTGTTTGTGCGTTTCCAGTTTGTGCTCCTAATGTTGTTCAGTTGTCTAACCCTTTTGTGCCCTGACCTTTTCCTGACTTCCATACTGTATTGAAGCACCTTCAATGGTTGGGGCCATCTTATATAGGAGGTGGGATCCACAAAAGGCAGGGACACTGGTTGTAAGGCTCCTTTCACACTACCGTTTATTCCTGGTAGTGTGACTGCCGTTATGAAGATAGCGGGAGAAAAATTTGTGCTTGCGCCATCTTTTTCTTCTGCTATCTTTGGCCGTAATAACGGAAGTTATAACGGACGTTAGAAGAATCGCATTCAAGTGAATGGGATTCTTTGCCTGTTATAACTCCTGTCATATTCCATTACAATAATGGACGTTAATGGCTCGCAAAGTTGAAAAAAACAGCCAAAAAGAGCCATTAATGTCCGTTTGTAATGGAGAAATTACACAGTCAGTTTTGGAGCCTTATTTAGCGATGCCCAGTGTAACACTAAATTCATAGACTGTATAGGGAAATTAAGTCAAATTCATACGTTATTTAAATTTAAAAAAACAACCTTCTATAGATTGATTCTGCTTAGTTATCTTCTTTACAGGTAAAGATGGGATTTTTACATATATTTTATTCAAGCAGCAATAGCCTGCCCCCTCTGTGATGCTGACTGGGGTGTGCCCCAAATCGATCGCTAAACAAATATTTGTATTCAATGCGAGCTGCAATGTGTTGCAATATTTGTAATAAAGATTGGCCCTTATTTACTAAGAGTGGAGTGTAGGTTTCTTTGTGGGTTTAAATTCCCTACAATTTATTTTACACGGTATTTACTAAGGTTTCCCTACATTTTCCACTTTTCCCACATTTTTCTTTTTTTACACCTGCTCTGATCTGTCGGGTTTTCCTCAACTGAAATCCATCACATTTTCTGTCTAAACCTTAGTAAATATGTTGGGTTTTTGTGAAAATGTCAGGAACACGCCCCTTTTCAGTGACCACCCCCCCTTTTCCTGGCAGCCACGCCCCTTTTCCAGGTTTGCTTAGTAAAATGGAGAGTTAGTCTGGGTTTTTTCAATTCTGGCGCAAAATCTGGCACATACAGAATTTCTAGCGCAATGCGACAGAATCTGGCGCACAACCCGACAAAACATGTCGGGTTTGCAATAGTAAATGAGCACCATTGTGTATACAATCCACTAACATAGGTGCTATATCGCTAATTTGAAGAATTAGACGCCAAGTTGCCATTGGCAGATGTTCTACATCGCTCTTTGTTATCCAGATTCTCCTACATAGCCTTGTCCTGACCTATCTACTCTGTTAAAGGGTAGATAGCTGTCATGCCCCTCCCATAGATATGAATGGAGGGGGCATGGCGTGATGTCACGAACACGGAATGTTCTGGATGCAGCCCCTGCTGGCTCAGAGATCGCCTTTAGATGGGAGATAAGATGTTTTTTGGTGGAGTACCCCTTTAACTTCTCATACAGATCTTCCATATGGTTGATCGATGGACCGAATTGGAAAGTGTTGTGGTAGATTCCTAATATTGTGCTATCTTTAGTAATTTGCTTATCCTAGCACAACTGATAAATGTTAGTGAGACCTTTGTCACCCCACCTATCTCAAACCTGCACCTATGGTCGTACATTTGCAAATGGTGATATCTTGCAATTTTTTTTTTATTTAGGTTTGCTTAGCATGTGTTTCTCTGGGTCCTAGTGCCTTCTTGCATTAGCTTGGGTTGGTTTATAGTCTAGGGTAATCAAAGAGACATTGTAAGGGCAGTTAAGTTTAGTTGTCTTATGTAGTTTAGGGAAAAATCTAGGAAATCATTAGGGAGAGTTAAAGGGGTACTCCGGTGAAAACCTTTTTTCTTTTAAATCAACTGGTGGCAGAAAGTTAAACATATTTGCAAATTACTTCTATTAAAAAATCTTAATCCTTCCTGTACTTATTAGCTGCTGAATACTACAGAGGAAATTCTTTTCTTTTTGGAATGCTCTCTGATGACATCACGAGCACAGTTCTCTCTGCTGACGTTATTATAATAATAATAACAACGCTTTATTTATTGTTGTCCTTAGTGGGATTTGAACCCAAGTCCCCAGCACTGCATAGCAGCAGTGCTAACCACTGAGCCACCTTGCTGCCCTTAGCCTACATCTGCTATGCATGGTTGCTAAAATGGACAGAGATGTCAGCAGAGAGCACTGTGCTCGTGATGTCATCAGTGTTCAGAAAAGAAAGGAATTTCCTCTGTAGCATTCAGCAGCTAATAAGTACTGGAAGGATTAAGATTTTTTAATAGAAGTAATTTACAAATATGTTTAACTTTCTGCCACCAGTTGATTTAAAAGAAAAAAGGTTTTCCCTTTTAAGTAGAGAAAGTTCGTATATTTCTCTGTTTGTCATCATTCTATCTATCACCAACTTTTTCAGTCATCAAATGTTGAGTTACTAACCAAGTTTTGTTACATTTCAGTGTTAATACAGAATGTGCTTTGGATGTTTTTTTTTTTTCCAACTATATTCGTGTCATACTATTTGGTACTGCTGTAAGTCCTGGGGTTATCTAAGTACTGAGAGCCACAGTTAGGACCTTGGAAAGGTGAATGCTATAGGTGACACCCAGTTATCCCACCTGGCATTGTTACCCTAACTAGCACTTTGTCTTGTGCTGCATAGGGTTGCCACCCAGCCGGTAATTTACCGGCACGGCCGGTATTTCTACCCTGCTGCCGGTACTTTCATATAAAAAATACCGGCCATGCAATGGCCGATAATTTACATTAAGGAGCGCCCCGCCCCCGCTAGCAATAATCTATTTCCCCCTGACGGGCCATCCCCTGGTGCAGCGCAGAGAAGGGGACATTCGACAGATCGGGGTAAGATGTTCCATATACAACAGGTATGAAGCACCACTGGTCACCGGACATGTCCTCACCTCCTAATCCCTGGTCAGATGTGCCGCAGCCTCCTATCCACCTAACACTGAGGGCCAGGCCCGGATAACCCTGGATGTGCCCCCGAGGGCTCCGCAATGTTTCGCTTCGGTCCTTTCTGCTCAGTTCCGGACCGTCCCCACAGCCGATCCTCCTCCTGCTCACAGAGCATCCTTCGGGTTCCGCTGTAAACAAATTCGAACGTCACTTCCACTCTGCCCCCATAGCAACCAGACCACTTGTATCACTTTAGTCCTTCAATGAAAAACTTGGCACGCAGTACTTAAAGGGGTACTCCCCTGGAAAAAAAAAATGTAATCAACTGGTGCCAGAAAGTTAAACAGATTTGTAAATTTCTTCTATTTAAAAATCTTAATCCTTCCAGTATTTATCAGCTGCTGTCCACAGGAAGTTATTTTCTTTTTGAATTTCCTTTCTGTCTGACCACTGTGCTCTTTGCTGACACTCTCTGTCCATTTTAGGAACTGTCCAGAGCAGGACAGGTTTGCTATGGGGATTTGTTCCTACTCTGGACAATTCCTAAAATAGACAGAGGTGTCAGCAGAGAGCAGTGTGATCAGACAGAAAGGAAATTCAAAAAGAAAAGAACTTCCTGTGGAGCATAAAGAAGCTGATAAGTACTGGAAGGATTAATAGAATTAATTTACAAATCTGTTTAATTCCCTGGCACAGGTTGATTAAACCAAAAAAGTTTTTTCCAGATACAAATGAGTGTGTAAATCAGTGTTTCCCAACCAGAGTGCCTCCAGCTGTTGCAAAACTACAACTCCCAGTATGTTGGACTATATAGTAGTATATACTACAGGCCAATGTTTCCCAACCAAGGGTGCCTCCAGCTGTTGCAAAACTACAACTCCCAGTATGTTGGACTATATAGTAGTATATAGTACAGGTCAATGTTTCCCAACCAAGGGTGCCTCCAGCTGTTGCAAAACCACAACTCCCAGTATGTTGGACTATATAGTAGTATATAGTACAGGTCAATGTTTCCCAACCAAGGGTGCCTCCAGCTGTTTCAAAACTACAACTCCCAGCATGCCCGGACAGCCGTTGGCTGTCCGGGCATGCTGGGAGTTGTAGTTTTGCAACAGCTGGACGCTTCCTGGTTAATCCCCTTCTGATCCACCTGTACCATTACATGACGCAATGTCTATGGGCATGGGCAGAGCTTCCTATGATGTCACGCATATATAATTAATTATGCAAATTGGCATGGCTGCTATTTTTTTTTTTTTGCAAGAAAGGTGGCAACCCTAGTTGTGCACCTTCCTCAGAGCCCCTATCCCACTGAGTGCACCAGAATTTCAGTCCCTAACTTTGAGTCACTAGTAATGACTCTCCTCTGATGCCTCGCCCGGCTATTTATTGCGTCTCGCCCCTGATATAATGACATATCCAAAGCCATTTTTGCCGGGGCGAGTAACAATTAATCAATGTCTAAAATGGCAGCGTAACCATGGAGTCGTCAGAATGTGATTTAACAAGTGGCTAGCATTCAGTGAATCGTGCACTTCGTAGATTTAAATTGCATTTCTCCCTAAAATATCTGCGACCTCAGCACCGGCTGCCTCCAGGAGGTTACTTAGCAACAGACGGCGAAACTTCAGCCTTGCAGAAACGGTTCATGTATTAACATGCAAAGACCGACTGCTGGCTGCTAGTCCAGAAATACTAGTGCCAAGATGACGGATGAAACATTGATGCCTCTGACAAGGTGCACACAGCTTATGTTCAGCGCAAATAATTTATCCAAATGTTTTTATGCCTGTTGTAAAAAAATAAAAAAAAATAAAAAAATCTGGATTACTGGAAAAGTCAATATTCAGTAAACCGGAGTCTGTGCCTGTCGATGTACAATGTGGAATCCTCATTTTTCTATAAATATTATAAAGCATGGCTTGACAAATCCGCCAGGTCACCATGGCAACAACGAATTTCGTGATGGTGCCCCGGTTTTTGTGAGCCCCTCCAAATAATGATTGTCCAGCTTTAAAAAAATACACACCGTTTTACTTACCTCCCAGGGCTTAAGATCTGTAGGAACGTGTAGGAACTGAGTTCCTGCACTTCTTCCACAGCAGGAACACCGTTCCCATTAGTAGGAGTCCTGCAGGACCAGCCCTTTAGTGGAAGAGTTCCCATACTTTTTTTCCCCAGGACTTGACCCCTGTTACCTCCGCTTCCATTCCTGCACTGATCCCCCTTTCTGCCTGCTGTCAGCACTTCAGTGTTCAAGGAGCAGTGGA